>NC_061068.1:10538158-10838158 GCF_021917145.1 Hypomesus transpacificus | reverse complement strand
ATGATGTTCACTGTTGCCAACACGCTGCGCAAACTGCCTTTACAGCTGTGAATGCATACTGGGTTTCAGTAAAGCTATACTTTAATACATTACTATTAATATAGGCTACATGTGGCAGACACAATCTGAGTAACATCTGTCTGGATACTCACCTCATGGCCACCTTACCTTACCCACCAGCAGTGAGTAGCTCTGTATGTTAATGAAGCATCACTATTATCTGATCTATGTACTTTCCTCAACAGCAGCGTCTATCGCTTCACGCTGTACCAGAAAACACCAGACTATCCTGCTGCACTCACACTCCAATATGCATACCCCCTTCCTCTTTTCCTTCCCTTCTCTCTCCTCTCTCCCTCACTTGCTGTCACGGCATCCGTCTGAAAGCTGATCTCTCTGTTAGCTCTCTCCTCCATATATCTCTCTCCTTTTGGTGCAAAAATTGTAATGGATCTCATATGTATGCCGAGAAATTGACAAACCCTTAAGAGTTTGGCTTTATAAACATTCAATAAAGCAGAAATTAATCTTTTGAAAAAGCACTTGCACCCCAAAAGCCATTCAGTTTTCCCATCTACTTGTTTTGCACTGCATGTGCACCACTTTATTATACACAGTGAACAAATTGGTGATGAAGCACTTGTACTATTGCTACACTGGTATGTTCTGCACTGGAAGCTATATCATAATTGATAAACAAATGATGCAACAAATGTCTAAGCGCAGTTGTGAACTGCTTTAATTTGAGAAATTCGATATTAAAGGATTAGGATATTAGGATCCTGACCTGCACAGGCTCCTCTAGGACTCCACTGCAAATAGGGCACAGCAGGTCCTCATCCACTTCCCCATGGAACCGTGTGACGTCGTAGCCCATGGCACATCACCAGAGCCAACTACAACCTGAAAAAGATGAGAAGAATGGTCAAAAGATGGGTAATAGAGTTGCTAATCTAATGGTTTTAAAACAAAAACAAATTATAAACCCTCTTTTAAATGAGTAGAAATGCATATTTAAATATTTAAAATATTCCTGTCATGAGGAATTATATTCCTCATAACAAGAAGTAGTTTGACCAATTGTGATACTCCTTCCTCAAAAAGTAAGTGTACTAATCTATAGCTGTATAATACAGTAACATGAGACTATGCTGCTAGTGATATATTGCAGGAAAGTGTTTGATCTCCATGCATTTTGGAGTGCTGTAAAATGACGCAAACTAGGTTAAATCACAAAGAGGGGGGTGGGATGCTTTGCAATGGCACTGTGTAGACCAATGTATAGCCCTTGTATAGCCCAAAAGTGCCACACATTCAAGACAAATTTTCAATAGTATAGGTGTCCTGTCTCCCACATCTTAATCTAGCAACCGAGCCTAGTACCAGCTACTGTAGCAATACACCAACAAAAACGACTTATTTATTTAAAATATGAGAATCTGTGATGATGTTGATATATCCCTACAATCATGTGCAAACAGTGCTGGGATGTTTACCGATTGCTAACCTAGAAATTAAAAGAAAGCAGCGGAGATAGTCATTGATTCATGAAGATAGCTTGCATCAAATTCTTCTGACTTCTAAAACCCCCCATGGCTAATCAGGAGGCATCTTAGTTAGTTAACTACATAAATAGACGCGGGTGAAGACCTGCAAGTTTGCTAGACTATTAGCTAGATAGCTAGTTAAAATACTGTAGACTGGCTAACCAACCAGTGTAAGTGACAGTGTGATACCAGTCCAGGTTAGCCTGCAGGTTAGCTAGCTTGCTAGTACAACCAATCGCACACTACAGTGAGTCACCTGGATTAATCAACCACCGTCATAAACAAATAACTTCGTTATTTACCGGTTATTTCTTGAATATTGTTTGGAAGAAAAACTGCATCACTAGCAAGCTAGCATGGCAGTTCGGTATCCATTATTCCCAGCCTGCTGTCACTTTTCCAGTCCAGGCGGCAGTCCAACCTTCCTGCTCGTCACTAAGCAACCATCAGATTGACAGTTTACTTCGCCTATCATCAACCTCTCCTCAATATGAGCCTATCACGAGCCTTGTCTTGAATATCCGGGAAACAACTACCTATGTACTCCTACTAAATTTGATTGACAATGTATTTGACCATCCGGATGCAAGTCGATAGGGTCGACATGTAGATGCAAAAAAATAAACAACTTTCCAGCTAGCTGGCTAGCCAAATTTAAATGGAAGAGCCTTTTACTGAAATAATGCTATCTCTAATTACGTAGTTTGTTCCACATGGCTAAAAACAGTATTCTATGTCATTAATATCCTAGGCTAAGTTTTCCAGTATAGTAATCCTAAACAAAGTGTATATCGCGGATGTGATCGACTGAGGTATTAGCACAAACGTAGCTAGCACAGGTGCTATTAGCCATAGCCAGAGAGCTAGCAACCATTATAGCAAGAACGGCCTGCATTTTGCTAGTCTAGCAAATCTATCAAACTTCAGCTTGTGCTAACAACAATTCTGTATTTAAGAAGTACTGCATCTGTAAAAAATCCGCAGAGCCATGCAGATTGAAGCGACATAGACAGGCTACAGTTATTAGGGTTCCTCCGGTAGGAGGGAACCAATTGTTTTTGTTTGTATTTATTATTGTGTTGTATTTTGCAGAAATAACTGGCTTCATTCCAGAAATTTGATTTGGATGCTTGAAAAACATGACAACCGAGACTCACGTCAAAGATATTAAGCCGGGACTCAAAAACCTCAGCGTCATCTTTATCGTGCTAGAAACAGGTGGGCAATATGTATATAATAATACAATACATTTTCACTATGCGTCCTGACACTGCTGCATGGAATGACAATCAATATAAATTTGAATTACAGTGCTCCAGCGCTGCTTTAAAAAGATCTACCAATATCGTCCTTTATTTTGTTCTCTAAAATAGGTCGAGTGACAAAAACGAAAGATGGCCATGAGGTGCGGACTTGTAAGGTAGCAGACAAGACAGGCAGTATAAGCGTCTCTGTTTGGGATGAGGTGGGGGGACTTATCCAAACCGGTGACATCATCAGGCTCACGAAGGGGTGAGTCAATTCTGAAAACTGTTAAAGTTTGGATTTCCAAAATATCCTCAATTTCTTGTGTTCTTCCTGTTGGTGGAGGCGGGGATCCAATACATTTTGTGCAACATTATAAAAATATCTTCATTTTTATTTCTAACTTATTGATACATCTCAAAATGCCACGTATCTGAGTAGATTGTATCTTGTGTTTACCTGTATTTTCCTCTCCAGGTATGCATCTGTGTTCAAGGGTTGCCTTACTCTATACACAGGAAGAGGTGGAGAGTTGCAGAAGATTGGAGAGTAAGCTAAATGGGAGCAGTGACAACATATTATTCATACTATAATTCAAAGGGAGGAATATTCACAAATTTACTATTTTACTGTGACTGTTTTGATTAGATTCTGCATGGTGTACTCAGAGGTGCCAAACTTCAGTGAGCCAAACTCAGAGTACCTGACCCAGACGAACAACAAGACAGTAAGAAATTATTAAAGGAATCTTCTACTTATTTATTTTTTTCAGTTGTACTTATTAATCAGTATTTGATTAGCACTCAATATTTGCATCTTTAAAAGCAATATAGATAGAACAAAATTATTTTCTGTCAGGCTCTCAACGACCAAGGAAGCTTGATGAACAATAACAACTCTTCAGGCAACTTATCTGGTAAGTCAACTGACTGTTGCCACCAACAACTCAATGGATTGAGTTTCCATCACCTTCTGACATTGTGTTGGTTTTCCTGATCATTTAAGGGAATGAAACTTCCAATGGGAATGGTGTAAATTCTCCAGGTTCTGGAAGCTCCACCAATTCTCAACAGACAGGAAGGGTAGGCGGAGCTGGTGCTGGCAACAGAGGAACAACCAATCCTGCAGTTGGAGGGACAGCTGTCAGCAATGGCAAGGAGACCAGGCGATCAGCCAAAAGATGATAGTCGAGCCAAGTCCATCCAGATATGAAGGATGAAAGACTTCCTCTCTAAAGACTGATCCCACTTGTTTGTTTTATTATTTTTGGTTTTATTTGATGTGTATAATTTTCTGGGTCAAAGCAGCCTTACAGACCCTTTTCATTCCTTTTTTTAAATTTTATTTTAATTGTTGGATTTAGAATACTGAAAACTTAAGTATACATGTAGTTGACTCCAAATACATTATATTAACTATACCTTCACTTTCTTTGTACTGCAACATTTTTTAAAACAGGCAAGTAAATCAATTTCTTATGTAGATTCCGAAAAGGACAAGTTGCAGTTCAGAGTTTATACAATAAAATGAATTGCTATAATAAATAAAATCCCATATCAAAGCCAGAAGGAACATTTCTACAAAGTATCCAGGAAACTGACACATGGTGAAACCCTTTGTAATTCAAGTTAAGCATTACATTTTCTACATTGAGATTAATCCATGACTCTTCCCTCTGGTTCTTTCCTGTGCAATTACAAAATATCATTGTCCTTTGTGTTCTGTCTTGTGCACTGTAAAAAGATACATTATGGCATATCAGTGTGTGTTATATATGATGGTTTTACAAGTGTAAAACAAGTAAAAAGAATCCATGACAAACATAATTAATAGATATAAGCAATAGCACTTTATTTAAACATAACCAATCAGAAGCCACAACACTAAATGACAGGACTCATAGGCTGCAGCATACATTGTATAAAATAATCTTATAGGATGCCTTGGTTTTTCTTGGTGTCTGAAAGGTCTACAGATTTTGTTTTAGTTAAATCATGTATTTTTACATGTACGTAACAATTAACAATTCACTAGCACATTTATGTTCTAACAAGGCAAAGTGCTTTCAAAGATTGCATTGTCACATAAAAACATTAACAGGTAGGAGATTAGTTCAGAGGTGGGGATATACAGAATGTATAGGGCATCTCCCCAATATCCTCACTCCCTACTAATTGTATCTCACATTCCTCTGCGTTAATCAAATACCAAAGGTTTATTAAATTGGGGGCAAGATGGTGACAGAAATTATCAAAGTTCTAGAGTTTCTGAAAGGTTTTAAGGCTGGATATGATACGTTTTCCCTTCTATCATAAACACCACATGCATCATATTCCCATCATCAGACTAAAATAGGAGCATTTGTTACTTGTTGCTTTTCAGTTAATCTCATAATCATACAGTTACAGTTGTAAACTTGATCTTTAGATGTATGGCTCAACTTGCACATGTAAAATGCACCTTTCTATAAAAAATATGCAGACTTATTTAAGGATACTGAAAAGGATGTTATTTTAAAAATATCAATCAAAAAGTACCATGTCACTACATGTATGAATAACAACCAATGTGTACCCAGTTATGTTTAATTTATGCTACAACAGTTAGAGGTTCAAACGAGATTAGATTTAATTTAATACAGTTTGGCTTCACATTCCAGTGGTTGTGATATCATATTTCCTTCCATGTATGCATACATCACATAAATACACGCAGTCAAGCTCACATTAGCTTTTGCCCTTATGATTAAAATAATTCATAATATTTATTTCATTCTTTGAAACATGAAAAAGGTGGTTAGGAGCTAAGCTGACAGCTGTGTATCAAGGAGGTAGGAAACCTAAGTCACATTTTAATCTATTTACATAGCGTGGATTTTGAACTTAAAATTAGAGATTTTACGCAGAAACCTTTTTATGGGTTGTTACAATAACCTATTTCTGAAACTTCTATCTCTTGCTTGAAAACACAACATAAGTCTCATCTGCTATGAGCAACTTAAGGCTATAAACCAAGGAATATATACGATGACCAAATGAGGACATGCTCAATATCAACTAGCACTAGCCAATCCCTACTTAATGAAGCCAAAGGTGCAAAAAGGCAAGTAAAAGCTGGGTCCTGAAAAAGCAGTTCATTTTCTCATTGCACCACCTGAATATATGGTCAGGCCAGAGGGTAGGGCACCATGGAAAGTTTACCTCCAGCTCACACTGATGTGGGCAGTCATTATGCCAGAGTCTCACTTTAAATGACAAATTATAATTTTAGCACTGAACTGCAACCCTGTAATAGTTTCAACCTACATCCACGCTAGCAAAAGTCAGGAAGAAAGAAGGTACCTCCTGTAGAACCGAAAATGAGACATTGCATTTATAATTTAAGTGGCCAGCATAATCATTCAATGTTTGTGGCAAGAATAGAGTTAAGGTGCAATAACTGTCTTAGCTGGCCTATTGGGCAACATAAAAAAAAACGTAACAGTATAATTCTTAACAATTTCCAACAATCCAAGATACCTCTGCTCTTTGAAAACTAAGCATATATAATCGAAATAATACAGAGGGAAGTTAACGTAAAGGACTGTCTCCTGCCAACCTTTTAAAAATATTTTGTTTGTACCAGTGTTAATTATTAAATTCACAGGTCCTTTAATTTGTATGACCTTATATATCACTTTGGACACTGTATAATACATCATCAACCTTGCCAGCTTAAATTGTTCTATTTTTTTTTATAAATCCAATTAAAGCAAATGTAAGGACTAATCAAAGATTATAACAGACCATAGCACCAAAATCCAACAAACATCACTTGTGTTTAAAAGGGAATGTATTTTGTTTACCAATTAAAAAAATTATATTATTCACCTTATTTGTAAACTTGGAAAGTGTGATTATGTAGATTGGAACATCTACTGTTCACACTACTTCTTTGCCTTTTTGCTGACACCAATTCATGCACATAGTTCTCTCATATTAATGAACATATTTTGACATAATGAGGACCCAACAGATAATACCTAAAACATCACACATTAAACAGCAGCCAACAGCAGAGTCTTTCTGGCATAACAACTCATTCTCTCCTATACACAAAATACAATCCTCTATGACCATCTCAACTAAAACCAGTGCCTTGATGTTATTAAAAAAATGACACAAACTTTGAATACATCACAATACAGGAAACATGAATATTTACAAACGCAGAGGCCCAATTCAAGGGGTTGCATAAAACTAGCTACTGAACAGTTTAAGCTACAACTTTATTTTTCTCATAAAATTTGTTTTTAAATTGTCATTATACTAATATTATTAAGTAAAACGTGTGAACCTACTAATCAAATTAATTAAATTAATTAATAAAGATTTTTTTGTGTATTCAAAATCAACAATCTATGCACAATTCCTGTATTTGCTGTGCATTCTAGTGATGCTGTGCTTCAAAGACTCTCCAAAGTGCACTTGTCACTATTGCTTTTACATTTATTTGCACCAAACTCCTGGTATCTTAGCTACAACTTGGATCTGTAGTTTTACATATGATCTGTCAAGTCCTTTCAAAGGCTAGTCTTTCAATTATGGCTAGCCAACCAAGACTAAGGCATAAAACAAACCATAGAAAACTAATTATAATAAAGTAACCAGAAGAAGTTCATGATAATAGCACAAGTAATTATTTGGATATATGCTTCTAAAATATATTCTGCTAATTATCAAATTAATAAATGTTTATGTGTTATATATAGACACAGTGAAGACATCTTACACCCTGTCTGTTGTAGTTGTGTGTCTGGGAGGTGACCTCAAATTGATCAACTATAAGGCTTTTAGTTGGCATGGATGGAAGACCGTTTTGCCTTAAAATTTACGTGATCGGAAACTACTTGTTCTACATTTGTTAAATGGATTCCTGATGAAGCAAGACAGTATGCACAGGCTAAGTATACTTAAGTTAACATTTTGCACAAAAATGTTCAGCCTACATGATCTTCAAACCAAACTAAATCCCTGTTAAAGAGCAGTTAGACTTACATGTGCAGTATACATAAAAATGTGCACAACTCTAGTAAAGAAGGTACTTTATGATGTGAAACAAAATTATCTGAAAACATCTCTCTCCTTTGGTTGCTTATACTGTGGCATTTTTGTAGTGGATGTCATTTGATTCTAAAAACTAGTCTTATTTTCCACCCAATACATAGTGTAGTAGATATAAACAACTGTGTTAGGTCATGAAGCAACCATTAAACATGAAAGAAAAAAAAAAAGTAACGTTGCATATGTATCACATGACATTTACTCTCCAATGAGGTACAATATATCTAAAAGATATATCGATTTGGGTAAAATCCTTGTACGACACCAATATTTTGAGGTAAGTTGCTTGATGCCAAATTATGGCTTGTCTAGTAAAACATAGTCCCACTAAAGAAAGCTGTCTATCTGGGGGCATGCATTCCCTTCATAAATAGTCTATTTGGATTGAGGGAGGTACTGATTAACTGCCCTTTAAAAAAATAAATTATAGAAATGCAAAGCACTTGCTGTGGTAGCATTAATGTCCCTGAAGTATTTAAAAGAAGACAACTATTGTAAAGAAAAAAAAAAGATAAGTCAACACCAGTTTTCATGGAGCACTACAATTCATAACTTAATCTAGCAGCAGTGACATCTTTCAAGTCACTGTATGTGAACCTGCAAATAGTGACATGTAGGACAAATAAACTATTGTATCAAGACATTAAAATACTCTTTAAATTGGTGCAAAGTATCCTGAATGTTGAATTAGTTTACACACTTTAAATTTGTTTTGGATAAGATTTATAGAGATTAAGAGTAAAAGAACAATGGTTACTCCTTGAGAAATACATTAAACATAAGTTAGTGGAGTGTGGATCAAGTAAATTTGTGTGTGGTGCCCCGGTGGCTCATACCACTAAGGCTAAGGTCTTGACGCAAGGGCCTTGGGTTTATTCCGGCCCGGGTCATTGCCTGCATGTCGTCCTCTCTTTCTCTTTCCTGTCTTTCTCCATAAATAAAGCTGAAATAGGGGCAATAATATTTTTTTGTATTTTTTTGGAGTAAATGTGTTTAATAAAGGAATTGTACAGCTAATAATCCAATGAACGCACACACATAAGAGACTAGTCTATCACAATAAATTCCATCTAAAGGAAATTAACATTTGGCTACATGAGAAAAGTAATGCAAGCCATCATGTTATAATCATGAAATACCTTTAAATTGGAATTAAAGACACAACAAAAAGGAGTTGTCTAGCTATCGCCTTAATCCAATGAGTTTTCAAGTAATGAAGGACATCTGTGTCCTAGAGGTAATTGGGATAAATATCCCAGAGGACTAGAGACCACAACCATGGCTCACTGTTGTACTCTTCACTATACTGTAACATAACAAAACCACCCAGCACACATTCCCCTAATGTATCTCTTATCATTTAAATTTGCATGGCAATGTTCCTTCTTGAATTAATACTTTCATTTTCACTTTCATTTTTATCAACTTTAGTGTTTCAAAGTTAAAGGCAGCTTCATTATGCAACTAGAACGTGAATCTATAGATTTTCATATAATTCCACCTAATCCATACAATTTTGCACAACATTCGATAAATTGCCCAAAATTCCAAGTACCCTGCTTTATTGTAGTTTTTGGGTAGAAAAGAAAATGATGCTTAATTTCTGATTCCCTTTCCAATGTATTGTCTCTCCTAACATCTCTCATAACTCGTTACAGTACTCAACAACTTACAGTAGGTTCAATTTTACTCTTCTCAATTACCCAACATGCTCTTCAGGTGTGACTCTAATGCTTTTTTCAGCAAAACAACACAATTATATAAATAACAACAATGTCACTACTAGGCCGGTTTTGCAGCAAGCACATTCATTATATAATTATATATTTTTGTAAAACTGAAGCTTTGTTAAGGTGGAAACTTTTAATGGTGAGGTCATAGTCTTCTGAGCCATTGCAAGATATAATCATTCCAATTAGTTATTTAATTATGGATTTATTTCCAAGAAAAAAAAGATGACTTTACAGTTGCATAAAATGTTTGCCCCAAGAAAGAACTGTCCCATTTAGGCATGAGTAATATCTGCCTGACTGATGCAGTATTTAGTTCAATAGCCTGTATTAAGACAGAAAAACACCATAAAGGACAAACAATTGTTTAACCTCCTATTTGCCATTAAAAAATATGTTGTCAATCTCTTTGTGCTGACACACTGAAAAGAGACCAATCTCACTGAAAATATATATTTTTTGTGAACAGAAAAATTGACATTTCTTCAGCACTTGAGGGTCTTTAACAGCAGGGGTGCTCTGTTAAAAAATTGAGGTCAATAGTTTTGATATGGTTTTGATATAAGACAAAAACAGACACATTCACAAATGTAGTGTGCTGTAAAGAAAATGTTTCAAAAACAACAAAACACTCTTACTCAGAGGTATTGTAAGGCAATCTCAAAAAGTGTTTCCATCTACAGCTACTGACTGAAGAATTGTGGGCAAGTGTGTGCAACTGTTGAAAGAAAGCACTAGGGGAAATAAAGATGCAATTATCAAATGCAATTAATGTAAAAAATTAATTAGATTGAGATGTGCTGCTAGAAGTAAGGCATTGTGCTAGGCACAAGCATTGCTTATGCAATCCACAAGCTTTTGATGCAAACTAATCCATTGTGTATGCTGATATCTTGCAATGGCTCAAATGACAATGACTTGACCTTAAAATTCATCCCATAAATTGCAAGGACTTGACCGTTCAGCAGTTCACGCAAGATGACAGAGTTACAGAACAATGATTCAATGAGGAAACTAGGGGAAATGTGTTTGCTTAAGTTCGTCTCATTATTTTCCATTATTTTTACTTCTTGTTTTAACAGTGCAGCAACATCATTTAAACCCCTTCCTAATTTAAACCATACATTCACTTTTGTTTGTCAGCAATTGACTAATATGGCTCAGTTGAAATATTCTTAAATCAAAATGTTGTTCTAATTTTTATCCCGTTTATTTGGCAACGTACAGAAAGGCAGTGCAAGTATTCTTTTCAGTCTGAAATGTATTTAAATGTGCTGCGCACACAAAAGTGCAACCTCAAATGTTTGACTGCCCCCCTTTGAGCCTCCAAGAGAGATGTCCCACCCATAAAAGGAAATGTCTCTCTCACTGTTGCTCACATGCATTCACACACAACATCATGAGGATCATGGGTAAAGGATCACCATTTCATCTGCTCTCATCCCACTACTTCTGATACAAACATTCCTAAATATAAGTTAATATCTACATAGGTAACATATGTATACATACACATATACATATAGAGATATTAAATATACAAAAGTGCTTATTCATGAAATAAGTGCTTTGGGGTCAAGAATGAATGAAAATTGTCCCAAAGGTTTTGTTGTTGTTGTTCTTGATGCACCAATGAAAATCGAAAATACTTTCTGCCATCCTATGGTTTCCCATAAGTACATTGCTCCTCTAAATCCACAGTGTAAACGGAATGGTAATACAGGGTGAGGAGGTAACAAATAATAAAATGGCAAAACAGGTTGTGGAGTTTATCAAAACCCTCAACTAAGCTATATCTTCTGTCTTGAAGTCTTTTGGCATCCAATTACTTGTTAAGGATCTCCCGTTGGTAAGATATTTGTTCCACAAAGGAATTACATTTTACATCAGAAACTACCATATGTTCCTTTTGAGCCATGGACAATGAAATGTTAGACAATATCCGGGGGGGAAATTAATTGAATCAAGTTGTGGTCGTTAGTTGCAAGTCTTATAACTAACCTAAAAATAATATGCAACACAGTAAGCCACCCATGAATGTGGATAAGAATGCTATTATTAAATGGCTTATTACTCGATGTGATCTCACTTCATTGAACTAAGCAGTCTCTGACATCATATAAAAAAGGCTTATATGTAAAATGCCACAAAGTTCAGGTAGCTTAATACAATCATTTTCAGTATTATAGTAGTATAAACATGAGGAACAACAATGACACTGGTTTTGGCATTTGCTATTCCTATATCATGTGATGGTCATTGAGTATATAATACATTTTCATAGATGTTGATATTTAGTACCTTGTGGAATACAAGTACTGGCCACAAAATAGGTGCAATGTAAGCTTGTAGTTTAACAATTATCTTTCTTTCCAAGCTCAATTCCTTCCTAGCCCTATGATTGAATGCACCAGGACCAATGAATCTCAAGTTGCAATGATTCAAGAAATGGATGCATCAGTGTTATTCGTTTTGACTAGTATGTACATCTACAGAGATGCCCTAAATGTTACCGATAATCCATTTAAAGAGAACAGTTGTAGGGTAAATTGCATAACTGATAAGACGGGGGCATGTCAAAAGAAGAAATTACAACAAAGGAACTAAGGTGTTTTAGGTTCAGTGGAGTTACTTGCCTTCTGAGTTACTGTTAACTCCACCACAAGACAACTATAATTTTCCATTTGTTGAAGGGGAGAAATGGAAGCAAGCACACATACTTTAAAAATAACTAAAATAGGGAGCATTTCAGACAATTTTAAGAGCCCTTATGATAATAAACTGATTGTCTTCTCAAAAAGTTACAAAATTTGCCATCCATAAATAACTACAATTTCCAATTTTAACAATACCCCAAGACAATTTGTTTGCTGCTAGGAACTCTCAAACAATCTGCACCTCTAGCACTATCGAACTCAAAAGTATCGACTAACGGAACTATAGATTGACAAGAAAAAAATAGTTCGAACTATTGAACTTTGAATATTTTAAATGATGCTAACCCTACTTATTGAGTGAAAGATGAAGCAGCATACAGACTGAGGCTCATCACAGGCCAGGACTTTCGAGACTTTTCTCATCTTTGTTTAAAGTTCCCAATCAATAAAAAGGTTGATGAACGGGGTTAAATACTGTCAAATGTAAATTATTTTGAACTGCAAGTTGTCTTCTTCCGTTTTAAGAAATCTTCAAAACATAACAGAAGACGATCATCGCCAATAGCGACAAGGTACACTGGTTTGGTAAAATTGAGACAAACTGTAATGCAAAATAGTTTAAGCTGATGCACAAATTACGAATTCCATCCATTTCAGTCAATAAAAATTGTTAAATCTGTAGAATTGACAAAAGTGAGGTCAATAAGTTGAATTCTTAAAGCTTGAAATAAATAATAGAAGAGTCTAAATGAAATGTCATAAGACATCTGACCTTTTCTACTTGCCAAAATTAGACGTTAACTGTTGAGAGCTTACATTGCATGCCCACTGAATGAATAATAGAGGATCATTATTTTCAACATCAATGGCTGTTTGACAAGAAAAAATTACAAAACAACAAAACAAATAAAAATGTGTCCTTGGACAGTAGATTTCAAAACAGAACCTTTGGTAGATTGCTGATAAAATCTATGCACTCCTATTGAAAACACTTTCATTTCATCTTTGGAGGTAGAGTGCAAATAAATCCCTTCAAAAACCTTTTAGTTGCTTCTTAATTAGGTAAAAATACCAAAAACCTTATTACAACAGGTAAGAGAAGAATAAAATAAGTTAAATGCTGTGTGAATATTGTTTCTGATTAAAATTAAAAAAAAAACACTAAATGAAGATCTACATTTATGAAAACTGAATAGAATTCATAAAAAAGAATGACAGTATTTCAGCAGCTATATTGACAACACTTTCACCTTCCTACTAGATGTATGGCTCTTATTTTGTGCAACTATAATACAATTGACTAATTAATCTGTGGTTGAGATTGCGTAAACAAGTAACAACATAAGTACACAACAATAATATAGCTTATAAATCATCACCAGTATGTGTGCTTCTCCCATTTCTGAATCAGGGTTGTATTGTTTTATAAATGTCGCTCTAGAATTGTTCTCTTATTAAGTCTCAAACAATCAGGAATAAGGTGCTGGGTCAGAGGATAGAGAACATGGGGTCCGTTTTTCCCCCCCTCAGTAATTCTCTGTTTTCCATAGGCACAACATGTTTTAATTGTTTTGAAACTTTCAAGACACATCTTGAGCTGCAAATATATCGTGGTCAATTGCAGTTAATAGTCAACAATAGAAGTGGGGTTTGAGCGGACCCACATCTTCATGTGAATTTAGGAGGGAGAATATGTAGAAAACCCAAAGAGGCTTTGTCCTTTTCATTCATCTTGTAAACTAAACTTGTCTCTATAATATCTTGTGTCATGGATTGTAGTTGTATTAACTCTTCATTTTAAAACCTATAAATAACTTCTAATTACCAAAACAGTTTGACACATCCTCCACATCATATATGCAGGCAAGCTTTGTTAATCATAGACACCAGACCTGAAAGGTGCCTTACAAATCACCTGAGCCAATAAGGAATATTTTGGTGACCTTTAGGGTCCAAACCCTAGGTGTGTGAACACTAGCAAGTAATCATATATGGGGGTTCTCTTCAGAGCTCTAACTCTTCAAACACTTCCCTGTACAGTCAAACCAATCTTTCTCTCTTCCTCCCATTTTAACTATGAAATTGTCTTTAAAGAGAGGCCAAGAACAAGAGGATAGCTGAATATTGCACCATTTAGTTAAAGGAGAACACATTTCTAGTTGAGTGGTGGAGCATCTTTTCTTCCTGTGAAGTCAGTGTTCACTGTATTGGGATTTTCTTTTGGTCAATTCCTCTATCAACAGTCAACTAGAAAAGGACTTAGATTTCAGCATAAAACTTAACCTAGTATATGATCCATAGCTGTCAGTCACACATGCTAAGTGCATTTGTTAATGTAACCAAACGGATACACAACTTTTGAAGACCATCTCAGAAGAATGGAGCATCTACAAATGATCAATTAGTGATGTGCGTTCTTCTGCACCATGAAGGGGAGCATCTGAGATTACCCTACCTCCAGACAAACAACACAGAGGAGAGGCAAATAATTGCATATAGGTTTGACTGCACTCATCAGGGAGTAATCAACAAAAACACAGGTAGACACACGCATATACAGACACGCACGCATGTGAATCTAAGTATATTCCTGCTCTTGTGTGTTTTAGGAGTGGAAGGTCCCCCTGGATCACAGTTGATCCTAAAGGGAGCTTCAAGAGACATGAGGGGGTAGAAGGGGACTATGGGAGCTGGGGATTCCTCTCACTCAGTGAGGCAGCCGTCGAGGCCGATGGTGCCGTTGTGGTCCTTGGCATAGGCGTGACGCAGGTTGCCGTTGGGTAGAGGTCCGCAGGTGGCGGCGATGCCACAGTGCTTCAGCAAGTTGAGGCTGAAGTGGGAGGCAGCGACAGCAGCAGCACTGGCATCTTTGGGAGGGAAAGGCTTCATGGTGGACAGGATCAGGGACAGGCAGTCAGCCACATCTTTATTAGGAGCACATGCTAGTGCTGGGGTGTGGCCTGAGAGACAGAGAAATTAAACTATTTAGAGAAATAGTTAGTCTTAGATGTATTCTTCACTTTAACAGTAAAGCCTCATAATACCTCATCATTTTTGGGATTATCACTTAAATGTCATTAATCTAAATTTTCGAATGATTTTTTTTAAACAACTAACCGCAAGTGGGGTGACTCACCCTCCTCATCCACCGCCATGACGGCTGCCCCTCGGCTGAGCAGCACCTGCACAACTGTGGCCAGACCGCTCCTTGCGGCGATATGAAGGGGCCTAAAGGACCACCGGAAAGGGGACAAAACATATGTAATATGCCCCAAATTAAGACACAAAGGAGGATAAAGACACTGATGGTTGCTTTTTCCATTTTTGAGCCTTTTCTAACTATTTCATTCAGACCCTGAGACAACGACTCACATTTGCAGTGCAGTGTTTGTTGCATTGATGAGGGAGGGTTCACTGATCTCTCCCAGGATTAGCAGGGCACACATCTCATGGGCCTGCAGAGGGGAATACCAAAGATAAGCACAGTTCTCTGTCCACTTCAAGAAGTTTATTTTTAAACTGTTGTTGGCAGAGGCAGTGTTGTCCGTGACCTCACCTTGCTGCAGGCCAGGTGGAGGGCTG
Organism: Hypomesus transpacificus; assembly: GCF_021917145.1. Lineage (NCBI taxonomy): Eukaryota > Metazoa > Chordata > Actinopteri > Osmeriformes > Osmeridae > Hypomesus > Hypomesus transpacificus. The sequence goes on along the minus strand of NC_061068.1, from coordinate 10,822,295 downwards.
TGTTGTCGTTGGCGTCCAGCAGGGTTAGATCTGCCTTGGCCTGGTGCAGCAGGATTTCTATGTGGTTACAACAGTACATCTCTTACAAACACAAACCTGACTCTATAGTTATGTATTTTTGTTTAAAAAAGGTTAAAAACAAGACATCTCTAATTGAATTTACCGACGGCTGCGGTATGTCCACTGTCGGCTGCAACCATGAGGGCGGAGTGTCCTGATTGGTCCACAGCGTTGATCTCTGCCCCCTGGGCCAAGACCAGCTGAAGGCCTGCAACACTCTCCGAATAAGCAGCAGCATGCAAAGGGGTCCTTCAAGCACAGCATAGCAGACACCAACAAATGTATACATGATTATCCAATTACGCCAAATTGCCCAGAAGAAATGCCATTTAGCAACAACTGTACAAGCGCCACAATATAAAGACACACACACACACCTTCCTCTAGGATCTCTGATGTTAACCATCAGAGTTCCAACTGTCTCGAGTAGTATTTCAGCAGCACCATCATGGCCATTTATTCTACAGGGGGAAAAAAAACTCGAATGAGATTGCGTCTACTGACCGACTAACTGAAGGTGGAGTCCAGGGAGAGTCGTGGGAGGAAGAGCTATACAGATGGTACTTACAGAGCACAGTGCAATGGGGTAAAGGAGTTTCCTTCCTGGATACTAAATGGTTTGTTTTCAAGTAAAATGTCCAAACAGTCCTCATGTCCTGAGGGGGACAAAAACAGACACAAATTAAGAATGACATATTACTTATGAGATTTTTTTTTAATCTCTTTTTTTTTCTTTTCTTTTTTTTTTTTCAAACATCGATATGAAAAAGCAAAACAACGAGGAAGTGTCTCCTCATCTGGGTTGGGGGGCGGGGGGTCTCACCGTGGTAGGCGGCCCAGTGGGACGGTGTGTAACCACTGAAGTCCAGCAGGTAGTCCAGTGGGTCTGCACATGTGGCTGCCTGCAGCAGGCTGCGGAGCAGCTCAGTGTGGCCACAAGATGCAGCCAGATGCAAGGCGGTCCGCCCCCCGGAGTCCCTGCACAGAGCAGAGGCTTCATGCTCCAATATGGCGGACACACAATCCTCACTGCCCATGACAGCCTGGCAGAGCCAGACAGAGAGAAGCAAAGAAGAAACAAAGTTGAAGAAACATACATTTATGCAGAGAGCTAAATAATTCTAACATGAGAAATGCAAAAGCTGGACTAGGGATTGCGCAGTTACTCACAGCTCTGTGTAGGGCAGTGCGACCCTTTTTGTCTGTGGCATCAGGGCTTGCCCCTTTCTCCAGCAAGATGTGTACACAATCAGTGTGACTGCCCAGAGCTGCCAGCATAAGGGCCGTCCTGCACATAGAAAACCACAGCTTTAGTCTCCCAGCAACACCTTAATGACTACTAAATAAACTGAAACCGGACTACAACCTGCCTTGTGGGGAAAAACAAGTTATAACCATTTGTTTTCTCTCCAAACATACACAGTAATCCCAATGTTGGGTATCCCCATGGTCAAATAAGATGGGACAATGGTTTTGTGATGCTTCAGCTGAGTTACTCACTGTCCCTGTACGTCTGTCATGTCGATGACGTCAGCCTTCTCTCCTCTGTTGACGAGCTTGAGCAGGCACTCCGTCTGACCGCTGCCAGCTGGATGAGGACAAGGGTTCAATATTGACAACATACACGCACACTCACACTTGCCATTCAAATCAGGGTTTAATAGACACACACCTAGGCCATGTAGTTAAGTCAAATATTGGCATAAGCCTTAATACACACAACCCAAACACCTGCCATGCTTTTTAGAATCTGGCGCTGATATTCACACACCTGCGACATGGAGAGGGGTCCACTTGCGTCTATACTCTTTCAGCAAACAGGAGGCCCCTTGTCCCAGTAGCACTTCCACACACTGGGCGTGGCCCCTCTGAGCAGCTAGGTAGAGGGCTGTGCGACCGCCCATGTCCCTCACGTCCAGACTGACCAGCGTCTCCGACAGCACCCTGAGTGCCTCACAGTGACCATTATATGCCTGGAGGGTGGGAGTTACAGAATAAGAAGGGATGACAGAAAAGTTCTGCCGATATGAACATCCCCAAAACTTGTGTGTTAATATACAAGTCCAGAGAAGGAAATATTGAGCCAGTGGACATGAAGGTAGAGAGCTGGTAGGCTACTCACGGCTAAGTGCAAAGGACTGACTGGCACGTTGCTCTCCACCTCTCCCAGACAGTTGAAGGACATCTCCAAAAGCTGAGGATCCAAAATTGTTTTTCGTTTCAAGTATCCGAAGCAAAAAGCACAAAGCTGTTGTAACTGGGACATAATGGCCCAAGTAAAGCTAGACATACATTGAGAAAGAGTCAGAGAGACAGACACTCACCAGCTCCAGGTTTTGCTTGTTGCCATGGGCAGCTGCATAGTGGACCGCACTGTAACCCTTGCTGTTCCTCAGAGCTGGGTCAGTCCCATTATCCAACAGGTACTCTAGACAACTACACCCACAAAACAAACACAAGGAATTCAGCCATTTAGATTAACAAGATTCAGAAAGGTTCTGATTGGAGAAGCCACAGGAATGTTTTTTTCACTTTTATCAGAGACTTACAAGAAAGCCTCCTTTTCCCTCTCCTCACTTTGGCTGTTGGCAGAGTAATGTCTGTCCACTCTAAAACACAAACACACCGAGTTCATCACACACACGTGCCATGCTTGGGGAGAAATCCCAATTTTCTTTTCTTTACCATTACAAAGAATCAGCAATCTAAGTTTAATCAATTATAAAACTGTCTCAAACTCTAAAAAGCAGGTGTGTTCCCTCCATCTCACCTGCGGAAAGTCTGTGAGGCAGCGGCATAGTGCAAGGGGCTGCATCCCTTCTGGTCCAGCTCATTCACCTCAGCGCCAGCACTCACCAGGGCAACTGTGCACTGGTAGCTTCCATTGGCTGCAGCGTAGTGCAAAGGAGCTCTGAGAAAAGACAACACAGAAGAGGTGGAACACTTGTAGAAAGAAAGGGGAGGGACTTGTGAGAAATGTGAGAACTGCTTACTTTCCCAATTTGTCCTTTTTACTCAAGTCTGCACCACTGCTCAATAGCAAGTTAAGACATTCAACATTTCTGTGGGAAGAAAAATATGTAGTTGATTCATAAATGAGTGTTTTTTTCAGTATTTCTGTAGTACTTTATTTGGAAACACAGACAGACAGACAGAGACAGACAAACAGACAGAGAGACAGACAGAGAGAGAGGACTCACCCTCCAGAGGCAGCGGCGTGCAGGCAGGTCCTCCCCATGCTGTCTGGTGTGTTTATGTCAAAACCGGCTGACAGCACATGCTCATTGCTTAGAGATGATACAATGCTGTACAGCTGACCTGAGGGGTGGACGCACAGGAAGGGATGCCTGATTCAGTAAACATATCCGGTATAACCAGGAAACTAACATGCCACTTTAAAATGTTACCAATTACAGAAAGACACTGTGCAAAGTTATGGTTTGTGTGATGGTGAGATGGACCCAAAACAGTTTTACACTGACTTGTCAAGGTCTACACCAGGCAGTACTAGATATCTCACCTGAGGAGAGTAACTTGCGACAACAGTCTGAAAACCCGTAGAGCACAGCCAAATGCAATGGAAACATCCCGTGAATACCTTGTCTGAGAGAGCGAGAAACAACAGAGTGATGAAGACTGTCAAGTGTATGTGTATGTATGTGAGTGTGTTATTGAAGGAGAGATGTACCTGGCTGTGTCAGCACCGTTTGTCATGAGAGTGCTGATCAGCAGCTCATGGCCATGCTTAGCAGCAACATGAAGAGGGGTATTGCCATATTTATCCACACAGTCAATCTCCCCACCTGCACACATAGAAAAAAGCATGGAAGAGATGTTCTGGGTCAAAGAGGCAAAAGGTGTGGCCTGTACAGTCAGGAGATGCCATGGTATAAGTTAACAGTGGTTGCTAAGGCCTGAGAGGATTGAGCGGTGGGGGAAAAAAAGAGAGAATAATTGTTTTGCATCTGAATTCCAGCATATGTTATTACCATTCTGGATGAGGATCTGGGAACGTGTGAAGCGCCCATGTATGGCGGCCATGTGCAAAGGGCTCTTCCCTTCTTTACTCTGTAAGAGAAAATGACAAGCCATGAACGTGTCAATCCAAAGAAACTATTTGATTCAGTCTTACAACTATTAGCAGTGATTCATCTCATTACCTCATCAGACATGCTATAACTACACCTATTAAAAGTAGCAAACACTTCCAAAAGGTCTTCACCTGCATGTTGACATCGGCACCGTTATTGACAAGCAACTCAAGGCAGAGCGCTCCATTGGTGGAGACAGCAGCCAGGTGCAGTGGTGTACAGCCACGGTGGTTGGGCTGGTTCACATTGGCGCCACGATTCACCAGATCACTTGCCACTGCCTCCTGACCTGTATAGCAGGCCATGTGGAGCGCCGTGTTTCCAAAGGCATTGGGCTCGTCTATCTGAGACACAGAACATTTAGAGAAAGTAATTAGCACAAGACGTAACAGAGCATAGGCATATCTGCTGCAAACCTTGTTGACGAGACAAACGTATATAAACTCTCACCTCTGCACCTAGCCTCAGCATGTACTTGACAACCTCAATCTGGCCACTAGCAGCAGCAGCATGGAGTGGGGTGTACCCACGCTTGTCCTTGCAGATGGCATCAGCACTGCGAGACACCAACAGCTTCACCATCTCCAGATGCCCTGAGGAAGCACACAATAAATATTCATGAAACATGAAACCCACCAAATGAATCACCTCATACACATACACACACTCAAACCTTTTGTGCACACAGTAATTTTGTGGTCCATCGTACCCAGGTATGCAGCCCAGTGAATAGGCTGTCTTTCTTTCTTATCACTGGCACTCAGGTTGGCCCCTTTGTTGAGGAGTAGATTCACCATCTGGGGGGGTGGAACAAAGACCATTTCAGCAGACAACCTTCACAATTTAAAATGTTGATGAGGAGCAGGTAAAATTCTATGGACAAATCCCCTAAAGCTTGACCCCTCACTGACCTCTAAATGTCCGCTGTGTGCTGCGTGGTGTAGGGCCGTCCGGCCAGAACGGTCAGCCACATTCAGGCTGCTAAGATGAGGTATCAGTGCCTCAGCACAACGTGTGGCCCGGTTAGCAGCAGCCACATGCAGTGGTGTCTGCCAGAATTTGTCCCGTGCGTTGACCTCCGCCCCCTGCTTCAGCAAGAGTGCCAGGGCCTTCTGGGAGACAAGGCAGATAAGCAAGAATGTGAACCAACCAACTTTAAACCACTCCAGTTAATTTGTAGGATAATCAATATTTCCATGTAATGTTACCTCTGTAGTCAATACTATGCATATTTAGGAAACACATTTCACATTCGTACACATTTCACAATAAGCAACATTTATGTTCATCTTACTTCGTTTCGTGAGGCTGCTGCCCGATGCAGGGGTGTCAGCCAGCCTTGGTCCTTAGCGTTAACACTAGCACCTAAGAAAACAAGGAAGAATAGTCAGATGGCTGAGCTAGTAATCAGAAGGTTGCCGGATCGATTCCCCGCCGTGCCAAATGACGTTGTGTCCTTGGGCAAGGCACTTCACCCTACTTGCCTCAGGGGGAATGTCCCTGTACTTACTGTAAGTCGCTCTGGATAAGAGCGTCTGCTAAATGACTAAATGTAATGTAAGAAGAGGAAACTCACAAAGCGCCTTTTGACTCAACAAAAAAAAGTGGCATGGGATTGCAATCAGCCAGATATAATGACCCAGTCTAATAGAAAGTTACCTGAATTAATGAGGAGGTCCATAATGTGAACATCCCCCAAACAAGCAGCAGCATGTAAGGGAGTACGGCGATCTTGGTCCTGAGAGAATAAGCAGATAACAGCCATCACCAAAGAATACCATTAAATTCATTATTTGTTCTGAAATGAATAATTTAGAAACCAACTGGAACAATGATAACAATGCAAGAAATGGTAGTGATAATACACAGAGACAGAGCAACCATATTATACCACATATATATAAACACAAGACAACACAAGCCAATCACATATTCATTTCAAACAGCAGGGACTGCTAACTTACATAGCCACTGACTGTAAACTTGTAGTTGTTAGGCCATGTCAACTACCAAAATAAATACTGGCTTGTAGGCCATTCAACAGCTCACACACGCCTTACCCCACTATTATTTTTCCCAAAGATGGATGTGCCTAGCAACAGAAAATATTCTGGATTTATTTTTAAACAAGAATCATTTTTAAAAGTTTGGTAAACAGATTACTATGTTTACAGCAAATTGATCCAAATATACTTGAATCAATTTTAATTGCCAATAATCACAAGCCAAGAAGGCCTAAATATGATATGACTTCTGCAAAAAAAACTAAATTCCATTTAAAGTATAGGCTATTGATATTCAATAGCAATTTATTTAATGTTTTTTTTCTGACAACTGACAAATTGCAGGTCTTTAACTAACACCTTGGCAAAAGGCCACATCTCTACAATTGCTCATGGAAAGCATGCACTCAGCAAACTGGGACTTGCACTCCACTTCAGCAGATACTTTCCCATTTCTACACACCCCTCTTAACATTAGCAGCCTCTCCATTTAATTTTTGAGAGTGTGAGTGTAATATTGTGTATGCTGATGGACATTGAGCATAGCGTCAAGACAGCCAGCTGGTCAGATTACCAGAAGGTGGAAAGGGTGAAAACCCTGAACTGGCATGCCAGACAAGAGGCCTTCAATCCCCTAAGCTTTTCCTAACATCAATCCCTTAACTATAAGCTCACCTTTTCCTTGTGCTCAAACTAATGTGCACGTTATGCACGCGTTCAGAGCTATTAACATATTCTGATAACAACGTTTACTGTCATTTGGACCAAAATTGGCTTGTGTTTTCATCTGGGGTTACTTAAGACTCGTTCAATTTTCAGTTGACAAATCAGGTCAAACCACCTGTTTAAGGAGATAATCCCTTGCTAACTATCTGACGTTCACGTCAAGAAATTGTGTAAATGCCAAGAGAAGTGAGGAAATTGATTGATCCTACCAGTGCATTGACTTCTTCCTTCGTGTGCAACAAAAACGTCACTTCTTCTATATTTCGGTTGAATATTGCCTGGACCAGTGGAGGCTGTAAAGAAATAGCCATGTTAACATTTCACTGAATAGATGTACTAACAGTAGCCTGTCTATAACAATTATAGAACGTATAGGTATAGAGCAGCTTGTTATGTTCGATAAAATCTCACGTGCGTGGCTCAAAACATTTGGCTACAATTCTATCATTGCATCTGCCTACTCTCCTTAACTAGATTACACTTACCTATAATACCTAGGACGATAGCTAGGCTGACTATATTAGTTAACTAATTGTACAAAGTTGTAATGCAACACTAGGCCGTTGGGACTATTTGTGAACCGACAGGAGGTTGTAAAACCAATACACTTATTTGAAAAACACAGATAGCTCTATAGTTTGTGGCTGTGTAAGTAATTAAATACATCATAAGAAAATGCGTGTTACACATACAAGAGAACCAACCCTAAAGTAGTCTGCTTAGCTGTACAAATAGGTTCCAGACAAGACAACGCGCACAGCTGACTCGTCTGACAAGTGACACTAGTGTTAGCCAGCAAGCCCAATAGCGTGTAGCGATTGTGGATGTGTTCACTTGCTACAATTGTATTAAACCAATGCAGGGGGCCTACTGTAGAGAGCAAATAACACAAGGCAAAGAGAGACAACAAATATGTTATAAAAGTCACAGGTTTTAAGGGTTGCATGCATTGCCATTGTGCCACTAAACTCGGTAGGCTAGAGTACCACACAGGCCAAACATCATCTAATCCGCACCGTACAAAGTAGCATCATCTTTAGCCTGTTTGCTATATATGCGTAAACTGTCTACTTTACTTCCTAACAGCCCCATGCCATAGAGTATAAATAGACCTTGTTAAAAGGACGATAATTGATTTAATAAAGAACACGTGTAAAGAAAGAAACATTTAGTCAGCTAGTTGTTGTAGCTGGCTAGCTACTAGCTAGCTATCCAGAATGCGAATAAAATAGCATTATTATCATGTTAGCTACCTAGCCACCTACCTGGTCTATTATATTTAGTATTCCCATCTCCCAGTCAGTCTGGCCGAAGCTCCTGCATTAGGGTCGGGTGGATGGGTTGCTACGATATTCCTATTTAATTTGTGGAGTGGCTTGCTAGCTAGCTAGCAAATTTCGGGGGAAGAATTCGTTCATTCGCCTGTGCTCGCTGTTGTTTATTGCTCTGACAGAAGAGTAGCTTGCTGCTGCGTATGTATGCTCCTGTGAAAAGTGTTGTTGCGTGCGATGCAGCGACACCTTATGGAGTTTCATCCCATTACACAACAAAATCAACTTTTACATTTTCCGGTTAGCATGGTGCATACATTTCATTTCGAAATCGAGTTGGCTACTATTTCAATTATTTTACCGACCAAACATATGTAGAATACATCTGCGAAACATAGTGTTCGCTGAGAAAGATATCAGGACAGACAGCATTAGCCTAAACTTTAGGAACAAGCACTGCATTTTGTGCATTTACCGAAATGATGAATGAAAAGTCACGTGGAACACTTGCGCAATACAGTGTGGGCGTGGTCACTGTTGGACTTCCGAAGTCAAGTGTAGTGGTGGTCATAGCTAACAATATTATATATATATAAATATGGAGGTGGTAGCCAGTTATTGTTAAATGCAACGGACACCGGCAACGCGTCTTCACATATTTCGCTGGCATGGACTCCGACAACTGTATTTGAATATCAGAGAACGAAAAACTATAGTTGAAATCTGAATCGGTGTCGGAATAAATAGTGTTAGCCATGCTCCTCCTATGACTAGACTAAGATAGCAGGCTAGCTCTACTTGACTAGTAGTTAGCTATACAGTGCCAGTCGGTGTGTGTAGATATCTATCCTGTAGGTCGACCACTAGAATAGCTAGCCTAGCTACCCAAGCTAGTCCTGCTTGTACTACGACTATCAACAAACGTAGCTAGCACTTCAACACATTGGATGATGGACGTAAATTACCGCCTCATTAAGCTAATAACATGTTATTCACTATCGGCATTCAAAATAGGCGGTAACGCGTTAACTGTTAGCTAGCTAACTGTCTAAATAAGCTAGTATATTAGCTCTAGGCTACATTATTCAGCTCTCTACATCAATGTGACCAACAGCAGGAGCTAGCTAACCAATATTGTTACACCATCACTAGTAGTACAGTAGTAGGCTATTAGCGTAGCCACATTGGCTAATGTAGCACTACAATGTCTGTGTGCACCTGTTTCCATTTCAAGTTCTTACAGCTAATAAGATGAATCCATAAAATAATCAAATGGCTGGTTTGGCGGGGTTGTCCTCCCGTCGATTGTCCATGGGTATTTGGACAGTTAGTGATCTGTTGGAAGTGGCCACTTTCGGCAACCGGTCAACCGGTGTGGGATCAAGGGTACGAATCTCATTCGGAATGAGACAACAAAGCAGGTAAGTAAGGGGCGTGTGTGTTGCAGACCAAATTCAATATCAAATCCATAGTAAAAGCTATAAATCCCAGATCAGTAAAATGTACATGGAGGAGGAGAATACTAGTTGTTGTTTATGTGGTTTCTTGTTTTCTCTGCAGATATGTGACATCATACGGTATCCTAATGACCCGGATTCCCAGAGATCTCTTTACTTTGGAGTGGAGGACACTTGCTAATACAAGAAGCAGAACTTTTATAAGTCTGACCAACAAAAGGAAACAGTACTCTGAACGGAGAATTATTGGGTATGTTGAGATTTTGGTATTGCAAAAGTGTTACGGACTCTCATAATAAACATAATTTTTTTAAACGTTCTATTGCTCAATATAGTATGCATTTTATTATTACTGGTCGTTATTTAGTGTTTCTCAGTCAGTGTAGTCATTGTAATACACAAGGCTGATATGTTGCTATAGATATTTATTTCTAAGTGTTATTTTCCTTGTTCCTATTTTGTTTGGTCCAGCTACTCAATGCAGGAGATGTACGATGTGGTAGCTAATGTGGATGAGTATAAGCACTTTGTGCCATGGTGTAAAAAATCTGAGACAATCATGAAGAGGACCAGTCATGCAAAAGCCCAGCTAGAAGTGGGTTTCCCCCCTATGGTTGAGAGATACACATCCATGATCACCAATGTGCACCCTCACCTTGTAAAGGTCTGTAAATCAAGCAAACACAATACTTGAAGTAATTATATTAGAGTTCTGCCATAGCTTCCCACCAGTACAAATAAAAAAATATAGTATTGTGTGTTATCTATTTTGATTGTGCTCGTTTCTAGGCTATATGTACAGATGGCAAACTCTTTAACCACTTGGAGACTGTTTGGCGCTTCAGCCCGGGAATACCAGGGTATCCCAGATCCTGCACTGTTGACTTTTCTGTAAGTCACTCCTCATGACCTTCTCCATTTGTATTTTCCAAAACTATTTATTAAAATACAGTAGGCTATATGGAGAAATAAGTAAATGTTCAAATAATTTAAGCAAGATAAATGTATTTTAGAATCTCCTTTTTCCCAATCTTAGAATTTCTCCTCTGCTCTGTGTTGTAGATCTCCTTTGAGTTTCGCTCGTTGCTTCACTCCCAGCTAGCTTCAGTGTTCTTTGATGAAGTTGTCAAGAAAATGGTGGCAGCCTTTGAGCAACGAGCTGGCACAAAGTTTGGTCCAGAGACAAAAATACCAAGACAACTCATGTAACATGAGGTGCTGTTACTGTGACCTGGAGATGTCAGGGATCCTACACATGTAGCTCACAAGCCCAATACATATTTTTCAGTTGTAAGGATTGTTGGACATTTTCCAGTATATCTAGTTTAATCTTTCACTAACATCAAGAAACTCAAGACACTGTGGTCTCAAGACAATAATTGTGATTGACTTCTTCAGATTATACATCCTCAAAAATAACATGTTTGCCACACCATTGTTTTAGGCATTCAATGATTGTCATGGAATTGTCAAAAGAATACAAGTAAATTCCAGACACCGCACAGAGTAAGTAAATAAAAAAAATTATTTTACTTATTTTTTATTTTCCTTTGTTCACTGTACACACCTTAAGTTTAGATCTTTCATCAACTTTACAATGATCTGACAGAAGACCAAATTCTACAGAACCAGACAGATCTGAGGTATGGTAGAACACGATAAAATTAAGGAAAGTTAAACTAGATATGTAATCCTACAAAAGGGGGAAAATATTTTTTATACATGTTGAAGATCAACAAAATAAAATTTAAGTGTGGTTGCCATTTTAGAATGTGAATAAAACAATTTGGGGAAGAAGTGTGGCACCCAGCTGGAGTGTATAGGATAAGGTCTGCAGTGTCTGTATTGAAACAGTATTACAAATACATGAGGCTTCGCACTCCCCTTGACAACCTTAAAACGATGTCCCAAAGTTGAGGAACTCATCCAAGCAATACACAATCTGTATTTGGTATTCTTAATAAAAGTACTGTAATAGATATTAATATTTGGGCAATTAGACTGACTTCCTTAACACTGACCAAGCATCATTTTGGTGTTGTAAAGTAATAAACATTTCCTAGCTCTGACATGACATTCTTTTTTATAAAGAGGACATCATACACCTTCTTACTATCGTTGGGTGTGGTTGCTTCCTATAAATTCTTTTGAATTACGCTTTTAAACCCAAAATACACAGAAAGAGTTCACGTTGACGTGGAACTCTGTTTATAATCATGGAAATTGACTACTCTCCAAAACGAATCGATTCAGCCATTGCAAAGGCATTGTACGCAAGCCATCTGCAGATTGAACATGAGTATTCCAAGGTGCTGTTGGTTGGTGACTACCCAGCCTACAAGGTAAAATACACATTTTACTGACAAAGGTGTAGCATTATTTATGAGGAGCCATGCTCTGTGGAACATACAGATCCTAGTCATTGCATACTGTACATATTACCTAAAAAGGCCTGATAAGTGGTTATCTTACAAAAGGACCTTTCCTGCCATGGAGTGTTCTCTTTTTTTGTCAAAGGTTGTTTTCTGGCATACAGAGAGCCTCAGCTTAAACAATGAATAATTTAACTTGATATTAGGCTTTCTTTACAAGAACAGAGTCCAATTCACTATCTAAAGACAAAACTGCCATGGCCCAGTCTCACAGAAAGATAAATATCACCCTAGTGTCGCAGACTATGGATCAACTAAATCCAGCAAAGGCCCTTCTTAATGTTTATATTCATAAGTTTACTACACCTTCACAACCCCCCCCCCCCATATCCCCCCCCCCCCTTTGTTCTTCCTTCTCCTTTTTTGCTGATCTTCCATTTTAGCCAGACTTTGCCCCCACCAGGGTCATGAGTCCCTCTGTGCTCATGGACTTGGGGCGCTCCAGAGGGAAGCCCAGGGCCCGGCTCCATACAAGTTGGGCCAGCACACCCAGGGCTCTGGACACTCCAAACAGCACAGTGTAGTAGTTCATCTCTGTCATGCCATAGTACTACAAAAACAGAGAAAATAATGTATGGAAAATAAGTGGGGTGATTAATTTGTTGTAACAAGACTAGAACTATATTAGCAATAACTGCAATATGCTACACAAAAGGTCGATTTGGTGAATTCCAAAGACTTTTTACTCTTAACAAATCAGCAAAAACTATAAATTAGGACAATATAATCTTGCTTTTATAAAGGCCTTTTTTTCTCATCCTGGTCTTTGAGTATCCTAGTCTTATCAGTTCCCTAAATGGCTTCCTCCTGCAACCTCTGACTCACCTGTAGCAGCACTCCACTGTGGGCATCTACGTTGGGCCAGGGGTTCTTAGCCTTGCCCTGTTCCAACAGGACATTAGGGACAATCTTGTAGAGTTGAGCCACCAGCTTGAACATGGGGTCATCAGGCAAGTGCTTGAGAGCAAATTCACGCTGGCAGGTGTACCGTGGGTCTGTTTTCCTCAGGACAGCATGGCCATAACCTGGTACGACCTACAGAGTCGCAAAAGCTGTTAAAATAGCTTCTTTAAAAAAAGCTGTGCTAAAATATTAACGTCATCATGCAACCAACATCTGATAACACAATGACTCACTCCCACTCACCCTTCCAGACTTGAGTGTGTTCCATATGTAGTCTCTCATCTTTTCGTCAGACACCTCTCCTCCCATCTCCTTTTGCAAGGCAGTAAGCCAAACCAGTACTTCCTACAGGGATCAAAGTAATGCACAGCTTCTAATTACAACCCAGCCACCTTTTATTTTAGTACTTCAATCCCAACATCGGCCCATTACATTAAGAGAAACATGAGTATAAGGCCCAGTATTAATACAAACACTCATACACACCTGATTGGCCAATCCGTGAAGAGGTCCAGCTAGTCCATTCATGGCTGCGCTGAAGGACAGGTAGGGGTCTGATAGGGCACTGCCCACTAAGTGACTGGTGTGAGCACTCACATTACCACCTTCATGGTCACTATGACAGCACATAATAATAATAGAATCAGTCATTTAGCCAAAAAACTCATTTATGATTTTTGAGGGTTCCCTCCATAAAGAAAACAAACAATGTGCCCTTACCTGTGGATGGTGAGATACAGACGCATAAGATCAATGAATTGGGCGTCATTGTATCCAAGCATGTTTGTGAAGTTGTGGGACCAGTCTAAACTTGAGTCGATGGCACCGATGCTGCTACCCTCACGATAAAGATTGCGATAGATCTTGGCTGCAACGCAGGGCAGCTTAGCAATCAAATCCATAGAGTCTTCATAAGCAAACTGAGAGAAAAAATTGTTTTTACTGAATTAACCGTTAATACAGGAGGATCAGATCAGCCTATGCAGTCCCCAGGTACACGTTGGCAGTTTCCCCTCAGCTTACCTCCCAGTACTTGGCCTTGTTGACCCCCTCAGAGTAAGCACGGGCAAAGGTGCTCTCGCTATTCAAAGCAGTGATGGCTGCACTAAACTGAGACATGGGGTGCAGATTGGTGGGGAAGTTGTCCAGCATGGTGACCACATGGGAGGGAAGAGCAGCACGCTTGGCCCACTCTGACGACAGCCAGTTCACCTATGATTACACACACTTTATGGTTAGACTGAATCTTGTGCTACAGATATTTGAAAGGTTTTGAGCTTTTCATGTCAGTGATTTTTACAAGGCATTATCTAAATCATACAAAATGTATCCATCTTTGGAAACCATGGAAGTCAATGTTTTATATCAACAATCAAGCCAGAACATTCTCCACACTCTCCAAATTAATGTCCTTACCTGATCATCTGTGGGCACCTGGCCTGTCACCAGCAGCCAGAAAAGGCCCTCAGGCAGGGGCTCCTGACCACCTGGAGCCTTGGGCAGCAGCTGCTGGCACTCTGGAATGCTGTAGCCACGGAACCTAATTCCCTACAACAAGATTGCACGGTATGCATTTCACCCACTGCAAATCCAGATAATACGATATCAAAAGGGCTGAAATTGTCTAATAATTGTTCAGGATGAAATCAAAGGTCACTAAATCCAAAATAAAAAAGCATGGACATGAACCCGTATTTTCTTTTCTTCGATAATCTTCATTCAGCCTAAGGAATCAAAAAAAATAACTCACCTCATCAGGATCAAGCACAGAGGTTTCATATACCAGGCCCTTCATTCCTCTCATTCCACCATAGATCTGTGAACATGCATACAATTTAACACATTTTCATATAGTATACTAAAACTAATATAGTGGAGATATTTGCTAGAATATGTTACGGTATATGTATGGTAGTGTCCATGAAAAAAGTACATACCATGTCCACATTAATCTGACCAATGTTGGTCTTGCCATACTGCTGTTTAAAACTTTTGATCCTGCTCTGTTCTTTAGGTATGAGATCTGATAGCACATCTTTTAAGTTCTGAAAAGAAATAGCAAAACTTAACCAAGAGTTACCACATAACCAATAGTATTAGATAATGACACAACTTCCAAAAATGTAATCAATCTAAATCCAATTTCAAAATGAGAAGTTAATAGTACTACTTACAGAAGATGTAGTAGCATTTCTGGAGGCCACAGAAAGACATGCAGCACTCTGCAAAGAATATGCAGGCTAATATTAGGACAGAAGCAATCGTTCAAACAAGGTTAAGAGGCTACACATTGGGCCTACACTATAGACTGAGACAACAGCAGAAATTGTTCCACATTTCAGAAAGACTTTTGTCTTTTCATTGAAAGTGTAGAATACCACAAAATGAATATGGTTAATGCATCTGAGCAAGCCTGCACTTAACATTATTTGACACAAATAGCCTATAGACCTATAGATATCTTATTTCTGCAGACAGTTGACAGTCAAGCAGTGTCAGTAATCAATCAGCTATGAGTCACCAGTTTAAGATGAATTGCATTTGCAACTCAAAGTTACAACTTCCTAACAGACAAGATATTAGAGAATAACGTTTGTACTTTTATTGATGGCTAACACATCTTAATCTGAAAAGCAGTGTTTAATGGAACAGCCTATACCAGAATGGAAAGAGGGAAGGTATAACAAATTGTTAGTTCAAATGAACCTTTTCAACCTTGAGAAATGTGTGCAACTGACAAACTCGTCTAGTGCTGCCCAAGTGTTGTCAGGCAAAATGTTTCTTTTAGTAAGTTTAGCTAAATCATGAGTTTTAATTACAGCAATTAGTGCTTGCACGATTAGCTTTATTCGTTTATTTTTAAACCCAGTAATTTTACCTAGCTAGTGAGATTTCTAGCCAGCCAGTAAGCTTGACTATATTGTCTACACTGATGTGCTTTTAGAAGCTAATTTAGTTCGTCGCTCGTAGTAGCTCTAACGTCTTAACTCTATAGAAACACATGCCATTGAGGCGCCGTACTGGTAGCTTGCTAGCAATGCTAGCTACCCAATTAGCAAATGCACCCAACTAGCCAACTTCTTGCCACAAAGCTAGTAAAACATTACGTTGTTAGCTAGATAGCACAATATGTATTTACAGCATGCGGATACCTTGCTAACGCCTAATGTCCTAATTTGACGGCCCTTCCATTACATTGTCTCTACATAGCTGTTTTAACTAGCTACTTTATAAGCGTGTTATTCATAATGCTATCTGGTTTGCTAGCTTCATTGTCAGGAACAGCGAATGCTACTTTACAGCTACCAACAGTAACTAGCCTAGTCCATAGCCGGTTTGCCAAAATTGCGCTAGCCAGCAGCTAGCTATAGCTGGGCTGGGATAATCATGCGTATTATCTGCTTACCTTATTCAGAAGCCTTGGGGCAAATCTGCAGGCAGTCAGTAGTGACATATTAGAGACAAAGGATTTGTCACGACAGATAAATATTAACCTACAGTACTGATTTATTTCACCCAGTACTTCTTTGAAGGTGCCCCTCCTGATTTTGGTTGTCTGGGTGAAGGTTGAGAGAGGAACGGGCCTGAAAATGGGATTGGCTGAGAAGAAGCATGGTTTATGTGACGTAGATCGTCAGTGATAATCTGAGAACAGCTACATGTGCCTGAATATAGTTTCACTCATATGGATGTTTTAGAATTATCAAATTGAAAGTTTGTCGTACATTTGTTATTTTGTTAGTTAATGTGAATGGCCAGAAATAATAAGTGCATCAATCAGGAAAAATAACAGCCATAATTAAATACTGTAATCGAATTGATGTTGAGATATATTTCCATAAAAAAGAGGCAAGAACATACAAAATGAGACAAACCACCAACAATAATACATTTTGGGGATATGTAGTGAAATAAGTTCACATTAACAGAATTCCCCATTAATTGTTCAAGTTATTCTTGTGGAATACAAGTATATTGAATCGAGAAGTCTATCAAATGAAATTTATGCATCTTTTTACATATATTTGCTTAAAGAATCAATCTAATAACAAAGACTCTCATATGAAATTATTGTGTAGCTTCAGTGACTTCAAATTACATGGCTCGATAAACAACCATTTGACATACAAGATTGGTTTGCTCATGTTAAATGTCCAAGATATCAAAGATGTCCTTATAACACTGAGAGGTAGTATATACCCTTTGCTTGTACCTAGTTAATGGAGCTGATATTACAATCCAAACATTTATGTTCATTTTACAAAGATATGCATCTGAGGATGGGCAATGTCCAGGGATGGGCTAAGCCCGTACTGCCAGAGGGGTTAGTGCCCCCCTTAGAAGGTAGATCTGTGTTCGGTCAGAGCTCATCATGATGCATTTTCAAGGCATGATCACAGAGATCTATAAAGAAAATCATACAGCAAATAAAACCTCATACTGTTACACGCAGTCCTGACTCCACGTTAAATGTGTTGTTTTCTTGGTCAGTGCTACTCTAGTTACTTCTTCCATTTCACATTTTACTTTTGATTACCTTTATTGTTATTCCAAGTAAATAGTTAAATGCATACAAGTCCATTTCATAGAAGATTACAAAAAGAGAGCATACCTGTTCTCTTGCTGCAGAGTTTGTCTTTAACATTATCCGATTGATGGGCAAAGAATTCAATGATCTCGTCTTCGTGTTGTTCAACAATTGTCTCACACTGAAGGGAAGATTAAATAAATAAATGAATATGGATGCACTTAAAAATGCAATTTGATATTGAGATCAGAAAACCGACTACTCACAGCATATTTCAGACTGGAGCTAACTCTTGAATCCAGTTTGGCCTCTGAGAGGTCCATGGCTTTTCCATCTCGAGATGTGACCCTCTCATAGGTCTTCCTGCTTGTGGTAGGATCCACACGTTCCCCATAGTCCTTCATCCTCTCACACACCTCCTCCATCAACTCCAGGAGGTTACCCTCAGAGCGGGCGAGAGGCACCTGCAAACAAAAAAGACAGGGATGCAGAAGAACTAGGGACATCAACTTATTACAATAAGGATTGTAATCAAACTACTTTTGTACTTATACCAGGATCTGTTGTACCAAGGTAGTCTTGTCCTTACCTCTCTAATAGATTGGCTGCCATCTGGGTTGATTCTAAAGGATCCTGTCTGGATCATTTTCTTGGGATCAACTTGGGATATTGCCCATTCCATTTCATCCACTAAAGCCCTGCAAGCTGATTGGCAAAATATACACGGTTTAAAATAATGGTTGTTTAAAGCCAGTCTCATGAATGGGTTTAAAAAAAGATAAAAGAAGCCAAGATATTGTACGGCTCTGAAAATACGGTAGCCTCGAAACCTACCACCACATCTGATATCCTGCCCTTGCCTGGCTGTTTGGATGTGGTTGGCCAGGAGAAGAAGCATCACGCATTGGACGATCAACTGTGGGCTCCTCATCTTTATCTGAATCAAAAAGTTAAGTGACATCTTCATAAAATTGGAAGACCTGATTGAGACGGTGAACCACAAGTTAAGTGCCAGTCGAAACCTTTAAACACAGTTCTCACCCAGCAGTAGCCTAGATAGCCTTTCCGAATTTAATGAATGGGAAAAGCCAAACACAATACTTCTAGCCCAATATTTTATCAAGTATGCATTTTAACCATGGTTTAATAAACTTCAAAGTTTGAAGTTACCTGTTTATTGCAGACTTTAGCCACCGCTACAAAGATGTGGCTGTTCCACGCTGTTCCATCTTATTCGGTAAAATGTGGTGACGTAGGCAATAGGACGCCAATGGTAGGTGCCCGTCAACATGCCAGAACCAAAACAATTTGGACCATCCAAACAACATACAGAGATATCCACCTTATTTTGACATAAGTACTTTTGTGACACACTGTGAGCAGCAGTGGTACAGGAGTACGCATGGAAGCACACTAATTCTTTGAAGCGTGCCATTGGCCCCTGAACTCCCTGACACAATTCGAGACATCGAGTTGTACTGACATACTTTATTAATCACTGAGAACTAAAGTAAGTGCATTATACACCTGCACATGACAGTAATTAAAGAATTCAATTAATTTTTTTTATTTATTATGGTCTAACATCTCTTAGAGAAAAATCAAAAATGCTCTCATTATACTTTAGCCATATTATTTTACTAACGTAATTAAAGTTGTAAGCCAGAAAAATATACCTGAAGTGTCCTTCAGGTTCTTTGAAAAAAATGGAAATGTATGTGGAAAAAGTCGAAGTGATCATTTTAAAAATACAATGTGACATCTGTGGATGCCTCCATGTGTATGATGAAGTGCATCCCCCAATCACACAACCAAGACTGATTGACATTAGTCAATCAACGGGACATTAGTCAATCAATCAGATCCCCTGCTACGTGTGTGGGAGCTCCTCACCAGGATGCTGCCGTCCAGCAGAGCAGAGGTGATGTTCTCACTCAGGCTGTGTTTGAGGACGGGGCCCTCCCTGGTGTGAAAGGCCACCTCATCATCTGGGCCAGACACACAAATACCATAATCAGACAGGAAACACACATACGTCAAATATACTGCTCACTGAAAGTATCACCAGTATTAGAGACTTCTGATTTGATAACATGTAATTGGATCCTTCAGTGAGAACCAATTAAAATGTATTAGCACATGTTGTATTATTACGCTGCCCTGTAAGAGTCTTCTGGGGTCCATGAATAAAAACAATATACATTTAGGTCTGGTGTGGCAGCAGAGAGATTTACTGTGCGTGCTTAACAATGATTTGTGTCAAAGATCCTATTGAACAACTGTCAAGTTGTGACAACAATGTGTTCCATGGTTTGAGTGGATGAGAAAAAAAAAACATGTTATCAGCAGCATAATGGAAATGAAGAACTGGGACCTACTAGTGTGACCATGAGAAGTCAATGGAGATATAGTGTTACATGGGCATTGGGCAAAGCACCTCCAACAATATATTAGAAAGTGCAGGTAGCAGATGTAACATTTATATCAAACAGTACTGTGAGTACGGTACTTGTTGCTCTCTTACCACTGAGCCAAGTCACATGGAGGTCATGAACTTTAAACTCTTCTTTTTTAAGATCCTCAAGAGTTAGCTGAGAACAACCTCATCTGCAACAGACAGTTACATGAAGAAGACTTTTATTTACGTTGCAACTTTGTGAGTTGAAAATGTCTGATAGATTTAGTTTGATTACATTTGTACATTTGCAAATAAGTATTCTGATACACACGTTATGGCCCTCGATCAACTGCAGTTACAATTAGAAGCTCCAGTAAATGGAATGCATGTCAATTAATGCAATTTAACTGCTTCACTGAATAACCCTGAAAGCCAGTGCAGATACATTTCCTGCTAATTGTGTCTTAGATAATGACAGCCAGGGCAAATCAGGTGACTATGTGTAACCCATTACATTGAGAAGATTGACACTTCAGCCTCATTAAGGAAGACCCTGTGGTGTAGAGATTAGGGTGACATAGTGTAGAATGAAGAGAGACATGATCATTCCGCATCACAAATAAATGACTCACAGTAGGAAGCTAAAGCATTTAGAGGCAAACTTTTAAAGAATGGAAAAATAAATGAACACCAGAAATGTGTATTTAAGGTAATCTGTGAATGATGCTGTATATCAGAAGAAAATGGAATTTAACATTCAACACATAAACCTATAGATGTGTTAGCAGTGTTTGTATACAGACTGAATGGCATTCATGAAATCACATAAAATGTCACTAATTATTGACTTATCTTGTTTTAAGTCTCACACATTATCTACTTGTGTATACATATAATGTAACATGTGTCATATATTGCAACAGATGATTTAAACACATGCATATACAAACCCATGCATTATTTTACCAAGTCTTAGGCCATGTTCTGCTGAGTTTTAGCAACAATCTTAGCCGCGTTTAGCTATTCCAACTTTTAAACAATGCTCCTTATCTCAGTTACAACCATAGCAATTATTACAAAGGATCTGTGTTTAATGAGTCCTCTCTCTCTCTCTCTCTCTCTCTCTCTCTCTCTCTCTCTCTCTCTCTCTCTCTCTCTCTCTCTCTCTCTCTCTCTCTCTCTCTCTCTCTCTTTCTCTTTCTCTGTCTCTCTCTCTCACGTTAGCAGTGTATTATATCACCAGCAGAGTGCAGTATGTGTATTGCGGTGGTAGTTTACTGTAATCACTTTCCATTCAAAAACAAATCTGTCAAAACTTGATTATTAAGTAACTCAGCAAATGTTTTAGTGAATTTATCATTCATGTACTACATTTTGTAGGAAGTGGTATGACATGCAAAAAAACCTGTTTATGGAAGGAAAGGGTGTGCTGTGTGGGAAAAAATAATGGACACAAGCACAAGGGTGTTTCAGGGAACCGAGTTGTTGTGGAAGTTAGGCGCAACCAGTGGCCATTTCTTCTTTCTTTTTCTATCTTTCTCTCTTTATATCTCCCTTTCTCTCTCTCTCTCTCTCTCTCTCTCTCTCTCTCTCTCTCTCTCTCTCTCTCTCTCTCTCTCTCTCTCTCTCTCTCTCTCTCTCTCTCTCTGTCTCTCTCTCTCCCTCTCTCTCTCTCTCTCTCTCTCTCTCTCTCTCTCTCTCTCACTCTCTTTCTCTCTCTCTCTCTCTTTGTCTCTCAACACATGGACATGGTATGATGCATGATGCAACCGCCCTGCTCCAGGAATACCTGGGGGGTCCCACTGCTTCATTAAGTCCCCTCCCACTCAGTCTCAAACACATACAAAGACACACCCACTATCGCACACACACTGCGAACATGCACACACACGTACACACACTCCCAAGTTCCAGGAGTCTGAGAGGCAAGAGCAATAGTAAGAACAAGAAGAGCAGCAAGTTACATCTATTTTTCATGCAACATCATCACTCTAGCATTGCTTTTAGATCCTTTCTCCCGTCCTGGATGAGAGCTAAAGACTGCATAGGATTCAGGCTCGGAGGATGAGTTCTGCAGAGAAAGAGGAGAATGACATGTTCTGTGAGAAGGCAGTGGCCCTCATTATTGACCTCTGTTTGGATGACAGCCCCTTATTGGAGTCCAACACCTGTGAGGAGTTCATCACTCTGCTGGCCCATGCCAACCAGAGCCCTAACCATAGAGGCGCAGGTAAACTGCATGGCCAGCTGTGACTTGAATGGTTTTGTCTGTGCTTGTGGCTGTAAGAGATTGTGGGCTATGGCGGTTGATCAAAACTGGACAACTGCAGGAATTTTTGCTGGGAAAAAATAGATCTGCCTACTTTATGTGGGAGGAATAATATATCCTTGCATTTCTTCCATAGGTTTACACCAGGGGTTGACTACCTGTTTTTTGAGGATGCACTATTTCACCACACTTTTTCTGCGTCAAAGGTTTAAATGTGTCACTGATATTGTGTACTTTTGAGATAGAAGTGCACTTTGGGAAATGTATTTAAAAGAAACTGAGGTAAAATATGTAATTAGTACACTCATAATAACTCAAGTGCATTTAGGTATTCTTCAGTTGCTGAAAAACTGGATGACTGTTCCATGGTTGCCCTTTCTAGTAATGAAAGAGAGTGTGTACATAGCCTCAGAAAAACACTTCTCTGTTGTTGTTAATATACTGTACAAACTAAATTAAGGTACATTGGTAAAAGCAGGCCATAAGGCAAGGCTATTCTGTACATCTCAAATATAACCCTCAGTGCCAAAGGCAACCAGGACAGAACTATAGAGACACCAGATGCTACTGTGAGTCAGTGGTAAGTAGAATGGGTTGTGTCAGATAAAGGTTGAACTAAAGCTTCTTCTACATTTTCCACATACTTGTGTGTTTGTTCTGCTACCATGCAAGACTGGTCATCTGGAAATTATCTCTGCCACAGTTCTATGGTGCATTAGTTTGGTTTCATAAAAGAACACGGATACTAGAATAGAGCTCAGGGGCACTCTCTCCCTACCACATAGTTCTCAACCTATTCTGTGTCCTTTCATTACCACCATCTAAGGGGAATCTCACTAGGACCATCCCGTTAGAGTCTTGCTTTTCACATTACACTAAAACCACTTGCATCCACCATCGCCGCCATCGCTGCCTACATATCAGGTTAGTGTATTTCCTTCCAGCTTGATGGGCAGGTAACTGAAGTAGCTCATGCTGATTGTGTTCCAATTAAAGCTTGTGCGGCATCTGTAAGATGTGGCACCTGCTGCACGGGCAGGAAGGGTGAGGATGCCACAGTCTGCAGGTAGTAATACTACATGAATAGAGGACTGCCGCTGTGTCGCCAAACTCCCCTGTAGAGCTCTGTGCCCAAGCTGCCAAAAATCAAAGGTCACACAAATGGAGTGGCGGGTTGTGCACTGGTATCTCTGGTGAGGAGAATGTCAGAGTTCCAAGTATCACAGTTCTCTGATACTGTGCTTTATTGTTATTGTTCCTACCATAACAGAGGATTTAACAATTGGTTTGTGATGGAGTAGGGCAAGCTGTAGAATACATGCCTCTGCAGGTATGGATATGATAGATTCTGACCTAAGAACTATTAACCTCTCACTAAGAGGTAATGAGTATCAGCCTTGTCTTTATTTCCCCTGGGCTTTTTCTCTCTGATATATTTTACATATTTGCTATGATACCAAAAGAAGGTATTGATCTACAATGGTTTTGGGGAGCAGAAATCCAAATCCCACATATTTGTAATGTATTTTTTGTAAATCTGATGATTCAATATTTCAAGTGTTCAGTATTATATATGCTGCAGTATTTAATTGGAATCCCAATTGTGTGAGAGCATTACCTGTTATTGCATATGGTAGATATGGTATGTTTTACCCTTACCAATATTGATTGAATAGGGTCCATTGTGTGCATCCTTATTTAAGTGTGTACTGGCAGTGAAATGAGGTCATGGTCTCCAGCTGGGGAGCATTAGATCAATCACTTCCTCTCTCTTAGGAGGTTTAACCATTAGAGGACATGGAGGGCAACAGGAGGGGGGAAATGACTCCATATTTATGTGAATACAGTTGGAGAAGCAGTATGGAGTACAGACCGTGTGGAACATTTTAAATAATCCTAAAGAAAAAAAGCAGCAGCACCTTCCATCCCCCCTGCCCTCTGTGGTCCCATCCTGATGATGAAAACAGAAGCAGAGCTGATATTACACAGCGCTGGGGTCTAATCTCACATCTAGAGGAGTAGCAGAGTGCACAGCTAGACCATGCTGTCACGGCAATATTTGACCATTAATAAATAACAATGGCAAGCAGAGTGTAATAGCACAGACAATGCATTATGTATGTCAACAGAGAGTGTTATGGAGTAGTCTAGTCTGTCCATAACCCACAGAGGATAACAGTTTTACAGGTGCGGTTCTATTGAACTTCTGTTAATAATTGCAGCAGACTGAGGTGCTGCAGGCCAATTGTTTGAGTGACATTCTACACTTGTGTGTTTAACATGGTTTAAATGGATGGTTGGATTATTTTTCATTTGACGATTGGATTTTTAAGGGCATTTGATTGGAGAAAAGTTTGAACATTTTCATTTTTCATTGGAGAAAAGCAGGTCTATTCGCACATTATTTTTAACACCTCTTGAGCAATGGTCGGTATTTAAACAGATGTTTAGCAGGTAAAAAATCCTACAAGAGAGTCTTTTAGTCCACAACAAAATTCTTCTGAGACTTAGATATCAAATGGAGCTCAAATGATGACAATTTGCAGATCAGGTAAGAGAAGTGTAAGATACCTTGTGTCGAACATATATTTGCTTAAATTTACATTAACACTGTCAGTGCACACAACAAGTCAGGTGGCTGAGTGGTTAGGGAATCGGGCTAGTAATCTGAAGGTTGCCAATTCGATTCCCGGCCGTGCCAAATGACATTGTGTCCTTAGGCAAGGCACTTCATTCTACTTGCCTCAGGGGAATGTCCCTGTACTTATTGTAAGTTGCTCTGGATAAGCGTGTCTGCTAAATGACTTAAATATACAAATTGAATAGGCTTTTTTTCATGTACAGAGGGGAATGTTTACCTGCTACTTCTACATCTATGGTCAAATGCTCTGTTCAAGTTCAAGTTCAAGTCTTTTATTTGTCAGGTGCACAGAGCAACACAAGGTTAGACTGGGCACTGAAATTCTTAAGACAAGACAACGCAAGCACTTGGCATAACATAACATATAAGTACACAGAACAAATTTACATCTATGCTGAGCTTAGATAAGTGAACTTCCTAAATATACAGATGGCAATAAATAAACGACTATACTAACCCTAACACTAAAACTTCCTAAATTACAGATAACAATAAATAGTACGCTATACTAACCCTAATACACAAAAAAAAAAAAAAAAAAAAAAAAAAAACTGTTACAACCCTATAAACTAATCTAACCTAAATGGAGTACAGTGCAGTAGTGCAAATTTACAGATCAGTGACTTTGTCAATGACCAAACAGGAGCCTGGTGGCGAGGTACAGTAGTGCAATGTTACTGAAAGAGCAACCAGTAGCTGAAAGTGACAGTGTATAAGTGACTAGTGTGCAGTAAAAATGTCCATATCAGTGTCCATTGAGAAGCCTGATGACCCTTGGGTAGAAACTGTTGTCCAGTCTGCGTGTGCGCGACCGGATGCTGCGGTAACGCCTGCCAGAAGGCAACGGGGTAAAGAGACTGAAGGATGGGTGGGAACAGTCTCTTAGAATCCTGCTGGCTTTCCTAAGGCAACGTGTGTGGTAGGTGACCTGTAGGGCTGGGAGCTTCCTGCCGATGATGAACTCAGCAGAACGGACCACACTTCGTAGGGCCTTGCAGTCCCGGTCTGTGCAGCTCCCATACCACACTGTGATACAACCAGTCAGAATGCTTTCTATAGTGCATCTGTAAAAGTTAGTAAGGATGACTGAGTCCATACCAAACTTCTTCAGTCTCCTCAGGAAGAAGAGGCGCTTACGGGCCGTTTTGACCACCTTGTCCGTGTGAACAGACCAGGTGAGGTCATTGCTGATGTTCACCCCGAGGAACTTGAAGCAGCTGACCTTCTCCACTTCCGATCCATTGATGAATAGGGGTGCATGCTCCTCCTCCTGCCGCCTCCTAAAGTCCACAATCATCTCCTTGGTCTTGCTGATGTTAAGAGAGAGGTTGTTGTCCTGACACCATGATGTCAGGGTGTCAACCTCCTCTCTGTAGGCTGACTCGTCACTGTCAGAGATGAGGCCCACGATGGTTGTGTCGTCAGCAAACTTAACGAGGAGGTTGGAGCTGTGCGTAGCCGCACAGTCGTGGGTGAACAAGGAGAACAGGAGAGGGCTGAGCACACAGCCCTGGGGGGTGCCTGTGTTGGTGATCAGTACAGATGAAGTGCGGTCACCGATTCTCACCACCTGTGGCCTCCCCATCAGGAAGTGGAAGATCCACTTGCAGAGGGAGGTGCTTAGTCCCAGGTCCACAAGCTCTGCCATTGAACTACACCCATCCCCATTGAGTACTATGATAGGAATTATATAAAATACTTTATTTTTACATTGCTCCAATTTCTTGTCAATTATAAGCCTTTTAAAATCTTTGGAACTTTTGGAGATGAAAGCAATGGAACAATCGAAAAGAGGTTAACTTCTGGACAGTTAGTTACAGTTTCAGCTTTCAGCTGTACCTCTTCCTCTTCTCTTCAAAAAGAACCTCTTCAATGTGATGCTCTGGATAGGAAAGGGAAGGGATGGTTCATATGAAGAAGATGGGGCTGGACCCAAATTACAGAAATCCAATTTTCAGCCTGAGGCTTCCTGACAAATGCTGCTCTGACATTTTATTGTGATGATTGTGTTAAATTTCTTCTGTGCTTGTCTGCTGTAGTCAGAGGTTAACAAGACCCCTACACATTGACAACGCTGTGGAGTACAAGTGGATGGTAACAATTGTATTGCTCTTCTGAAGTCTGCCTGTTCACAGAGAAAATATATGACCCAGTTTGTGTGAATAGACCTTTTACTCATATGCTATAATATTACATACAGCTAAAGGTGTTTCATGCACAAATATCTTATATCTTGCATTATTTACAACTTAATAGATTGTGACTTGAAATTATTTCTTGCATTCAATATTGTTCATTAGAAACAGAATGAACTTGTCCTGCTTTTGTGTAGGATTCCGAGGAATGTGTTGCACCATGAGTTTGTTGTTGGGGAGTTTCTCATCATATTACTATTTCCTATAAAACAACCATTAGAGACAATTTCCATAATTTAATTTTGTCCAAAAGTACTCTTTCTGAATGGCTGTTCTTATCAACAAGCTGTAGCCAGGGGATCTTGTTGATGTGGGGTGTAAGATGAGATGATAACCAAGACTTGGACTTAAATCAGGCCAGCCAGCTACACTTTTGTTTGGACGAAGCTGCTAAGAGGTCTTTGAGAAAACAATTTCTCATTACCTCTGATATCGGCCTCATCCAAGAGTCAGATAAATTTTGGTGTCTAGGCTTGTCAATGAATACAGGATATATAACTGATAGCAAATTCAACAATAGGTAAGCTCTGGATAAGAGTGACTGCTAAATGACTAAATGTAAGCTGTCATTTACAGTCACCAACAATAACGTGAGGAAGTCTGGTCCTTAGGGACACCATGTGTTCAACACAGTGGCCAACCAACCCCCAGTAAAAGTAGCATCTTGAAATCCCACGGAAGGATGGAAAATGAACAACTGACATGAAAATACACCAGGAATTCAAAACACTGAATGTTTTCTGTGTAACAATGTTTTTGGACACATCTCTTTTGACACTACAAAGGAAACCAAAAAACACGATGGAGGATCTTTGGTGCCCACTCAAAGACACATCCTCATCTGATTTCATCCATCAGTATTCATTAGATGTGCTGTGTCAGTAATCTGTGAGCTGAGCCTTCTCCCCTTGCTTTTGTGTGTGTTACATTAGCGCAAAAAAAAAGTTTTACCTTTATTGCATTATAACTTTCTGCCCTTGAGCTCTGAGTCTGTGTGAACTGAGTTCCTCCCTTTAATGAGGTGTGTTGTGTCAGTGTAGTTCTCAGTACTGAGACACTGTACTTCCATAATCATATTACATCATGACAGTTGCTGCTGAACTTAGACTAATGAGTCCAATCATTTGCTTCTTTATTACCAACTGCTTTTATACGACTGATAACTCTAGGCTTGGCTGAGCAACATTGAATTCATGAGACACTGTATCTCATAGATATAATTTTCACTGCAGTCACATTGTGTCTTGTGTGTCAATGGGTTGTAACACACAACCTGACCCAAAAGGTGGTTTGTTCAACCCATTATAAAAAACTTGTTAATTCAATCAAACTTCAAGTTGGTCTTGTGAATCTTTTAAAGCTAATTGGAAAATTGCTAAATAAAATCTTACCACAGGATTTTCTACATTGTTACATCGCAAAATCAGCACGCAAATTGAGTACATGCATAATCACACATTGATTTACATCAAAATAAGCCTTGTTAGACAATACTCCCTCAGGGGGGTACATCAGGTTGAATCTACTTCTCAGCATGAAGCACAACCTTCATCCTGTCTACTTCTCATTGAAAGTATTCCTTCTACTTAAGGTGCATTGCATCACTTTGTGCCAGCAGATAATGTATTAGTCACATTCAGCAGCATGAGTCTCACCTCTTGATCAGTGCAAGATCAAGGCTCTATGTGAGAAACAGCCAAAGATGATGACTGCATAAGGAAAATAAGTGGCCTTACTGGCATAGCATAGGATTGCGTGAGTTATCATTCTGCAGGCATATTTGCCAAATACATTAAAGAGCTGCAGATGAAGACTGCCATGTGCCATGTGTGCTGACGATTTTAAATATACATTTCTGACAGCATTAATTAATCTGTCCCCCAGTGAATCATACAATTTCTACTTTCCTCCATCTCACCCCACTCCCCAATAACCACTCTCACTTGACAGCTGGCTTACCATTTGTGTGAACAGTGCAAATCTACCACAAAATACACACTTGCTCTTGTGAAAGCAGAGATGGGACTTGGAGGCTTCCCTTCCCCCAACACAGGGCACTTCCCCCGCTTTAATGCGGTCTGATGGTAATCTTGGTAGAAGTAGGCTACAAGGGACAGTCACATCTCCACTACATGGAGCAAGAGCAGCACATCACATGGCATCGTGCTACTTGGGCAGCACAAGACAGAGGGTGAAGGCTGCTCCGAAGCACATAATACAATGATACATGCTTCACAGACCCGACATACATCTGCTTTGTCCTTATTGGTTAACTTGGCTGTACGATACAGATTATATACAATTGTGTATTCAACTGATCAGTTTATTGTTATTTTACCAGCCCCCAAAGTAGCTTTTTGTTTGATGGTTTTCCTCCTCCCAGGATTTTTGAGTGCTGGTGTAATATGCATCCATTCACAGTTTTGTTTGATATTCATGAGAATATTTCATTAAAATTCATACACATCACCCTCCTCTTTTGTCAGTTTGGTTCTCATGGTGACATAAAAGGAAGATAAAAAGTCTGAGCATTACAAAAAAGATAGAATAAAAGAGTCATGTGCCACAGGGCTGATATAAAAGTAAACAAGCATCTACATCTTGGTAGCCTCAGCAGTCATACCAGCCACATGGATCAGCTGCAAGGGTTATTCATTAAGGAGCTTGTAACTGCTCTCCAGGCTTGGCTGAAGTACCTGCCCCTGGATGGTTGCAGTACAGTATCTAGCACTGCATGTGGGTTTGCTCAATCATAGCGCCATAGAAACAGGGTCCCAAGCGCAGTTGAAAGCTCATTTGCTATGGAAACAGGGGAGGGTTAGGATCCACTGAAAGGGCTCAGCAGAAAGAGAGACAGAGCTTCAACATTGCTTATATGAGTGAATGAGAGAAAGAGAGAGAGAGAGAGAGAGAGAGAGAGAGAGAGAGGGGAGAGAAGAGTGTTCAACATCGGTGAGTGCCTTCACTGTCACTGTGCATGATATTAGCTGTTTGTTGATGTAATATTTGACTGTTGTTGAAATATTGGAAGGCGGATGTTGTTCTGCTTCAGAGACAATGAAGATTTATTTAACAGTTTTGTCTTCATAGGGGTGCAGAGTAAGCAGGTTGTATCTATTTTCCCATAGTTTGTCATTGTGTAATTCTGCAGGAGAGTCAAAACACTTTTCAAGCCTGTGAACACTTGGGATTGACACATACTGTATATAGCAGCACAAATATTACAGTGACTTTTAACAAAATCAACACATAGAATAGGCACTGAGGAATTGCTACATTTATGCTCATGGACTACTTGGAGCGAGATGGTTGAATTGTAACTCCATTCACAGCATTACAGCTTGCATGGCTCTGACTGACTTCACACATTACATTCACTTCCATGTAACTGCAAAGCAATATCCACAGTAAAAAGATTGTAGGTACTCATGAATTATAATATTAACCGTTAGTGGTATAGGTTATTTTGAAAGTGCATGAAGGCACAGTATTGGGTCTGGGTGTAAGTGTGAATGGAGGTTGTAAAGCAGCAGTTGAATGTTGTTTTACAAAAACAAGATCAATGTTAACACATGTTAACATTTTCCCTTGGAAAGCCCAACCTCCCCCATACCAAGTTTCACTTGTGTGATAAAATTGCAAAACCATAATGAAGTGTAACAATGGTTAGTTACATGGTAGTTAATGTTATCGTAACTATTTTGGTAACACTTTAGATGAGCTCACCAAATTCATAATTTATTAACCAATTTGTTACCTATTAGTTAACAGTTTGTTCACCATTAGTTATTTATTGTTTATACAAAATGTATCATTATTAAAGCATTTGTTCACACAGTTAGGGTTCGGGTTTAGGGCTAGGGTTTAGGTTTAGGGTTTAAGTTTTGGTTAGGGTTTAGCTTTACTAATGCTTTACTAATGATACATTTTGTATGAACAACAAATAACTAATGGTGAACAAACAGTTAACTAATGAGTAACAAATTGGTTAATAAATCATGAATTTGGTGAGCTCATCTAAAGTGTTACCACTATTTTTTGTGACCAAATATCTATGTGACAACTATATGTTTCATGTTTTATTTAACTTTTCATTTGTATTTTAATATTTTGCAAGACCATTAACTCATTCTGAAAACCCATATGATTTTATTGATGAACAACCAAAGTCAGGACTTTCCTGTCACCCTGTGTCCAATAGTGGCTGTAAATAGCTGTTAAGCTGTGGCTGTAGGTTTATAGATTCCAACATTTGTTTAAGGAAGGCTGTACTGTTGATCTCATTAATACTGTTAAAGGCAAACAAATGAGTGTGTGTGTGTGTGTGGGGGGGGGGGGGGGGGGGGGGTCAATGGCTAGCAAAGGTTCTGGGCAGGAAGGTGAAAATAAGTGTTGATTTGAAAACCAGCACCAGAGTATGAATTTAAAGATGACACCAACAGCTAAAATGTATTTCGTTGTTGTATTAAATAAATTGAAATTACATGATATCTGTAACAAATTGAAGGATGATGCATCCAGGCAGCATGTGTGTGTACCAGATGAGTTCCTTGGGTCACGGCTGGGCTACTGGAGCTTGAATAGATCCCCTGTTGGGGGAGGTCTGGATATTAGATAGAGAGCTTGGACAGGGAAGAGAAAGGGGAGGGACCAGAATAGGAGAGGCCAAGGGACTGAACATCAGATGTATATGTATACAGATGTACATTTAAAAATGGGAAGTGTTGTGGTGTGGTCATTTCCTTCCTAACCTCAGTTCTGTCAAACTCCCTCTGAGATCTTTTATTTGAGTTGCTAAGGATTTTTGTAAACTTAAAGTAGTTAAAAAACATGAAGTTATTAACATTTCATGTTAAATCCAGATCAAATTGTAATGAAGTCGAAGGATGAGTGTTATAGCTATTTAAGGCGTTATACTTTGCAAGGCTCTCTGTTATGTTTAATGCATCTATGTACCCTTCAACTGTCACCATAACAACCTGAGATTATTTACAGGCTCTCCTGGGCCTGCATGGCATGTGTCAACTAAAACTAGATAATTTCATCAATATTTGCTTCATTCAACAATAGTCAGTGTATAGTAATGTGATTTGGTTTTCATTGGAGATTTCCTTTTAGGTTGCAGGAAGCTCTTTGCCTATTTATGATTGGAGAAAAAGTGCATTAACCAACTGTAACAGAATATTCTTACGCATGTGAAAGCTCTTGCAGACCACTAAAAGTGGATCAGTATTCCCTCAGTCAATAAGAGGTTACTTGACTCACATTAACATCAATACGGTATATACGTATATATGGTGATGTATTTATAATGACGCAGCATTCAAAAAACCTTACCTCTTAAATGTTCTATTTGGCAACTGCCATTTAACAAACTCCATGGCTTACGGTGAGTCTGGAGTGGATGTTTGGTTTCATTCCATGTAGTTTTCATCATGAAGCAGTGCTACCTTTAACAGAGCTTTCATAATAACTTAAAGAATCATTTGTTTCCTTAACAACAGTCTTTTGTCCAGATTTAGGGATACTTCCTAAGCTATTTGTTTTCATTGGCTACCTCTCAGCAGCCTCTCCATAGAAGGACTTGCTCTGTCCATCAAAACATGCAAGTCTGGCCTTTCTCCCTCTTATCTTCCCTTCACACTCCCCTGTCTTCAGCCCTACACATACTAATGTAACCTACATCCAGACAGAGGAAGAGGCATCCAGGATACTCAAAGTGGCATGTGGTGTCACTCTCCCTGCTTTATCTGAGGCTAGCATGTTGTGTGTTGTGTGTGCTTGCATGATCATTATTGTTTATGTAAGGTTAAAGACAATACTGGTGGATATTCATGTTCTGAGCTGTATTTAAGCTCTCACTGAGCCTTTTCTTTGCCCAGATCCTCCTGACTAAGCTAATTTTGTACAGGGTGGTATTAAAGTTAGGGAATATGGTAATGATGTGTCCATGGTGCAGTGAGATTCCCAGTCACAATTAATTACCATGCTGCTCAACAGCACAGCATGTTTGTTGCACCACATAATTAGCATTTTCTAAGTGGTATTTTTGTTTTGTTGTAAATTTACCAACAATTAAATTAAATTCTGTCCAACTTTAAAGCTTACCTTTCAAGTAAATAATTGACACAAAAACACACAAACACATACACCACACACAGGCACACACAGTTAAACAAGGCCTTTGAATCTGGCCCAGGCACATTTGATTTATTTCCTTTTCATATATTTTCTATGGGCAAGAACACAGATACAAACTTGTATTAGCCTATAACTTGTGTTGTAACTGGCCTTGTGCAATCATCAAATAACCAAAGTTGTCGACCTTAACAAATCCTCTTGAATCTCATTGCAACCCATTCTCTCAAATATCTTTTGTGATAGGTGAAGCTTCTGAAAATCATTTACAAAAACAAGTACATAAACCTCAACAATAGCCCCTACAGTTGCGACCATACTCCATTTGTGTTGTGATTGGAGTGCAATCCATGTCTCTATGTCTCCCTCTTTCCCACTCTCGCTCTCTCTTTCTCTCTCTCAATCTCTCTCTCTCTCTCTCTCTCTCTTACAGACATGATTGCTTTACTGGGAATAGACAAAGAATTGATAATATCACAGACTTCGGGAAATTGAGAGAGCATTGGAAACTGTTCCTGGTAAAAGACAACAGATGTGTATTACATTAGTTTGTGTGCACAGGTAAAACTGGAAACACTGGGGTTGTGTTTGCAGCTGGCTATTCACACATGGCAATAACCCTAAGTTAATGGTTAGTTTGCAACCAGACAGTCTTTTTCTACACTACACACTGGGTCATTAGTGCAGAAGTCTGGGGAGAATGTTGTCTACAATTTTACTGTAACACAACGTAAATGTCAGCCTGGTAAGGTAGGGTAGCTAGAATGGAGATATATGCTAGACCTATCATACTGACATCCAGTATATGTCCATGTATGATATAGTATTTTGTGAGTTGCCTCCTATTGTGCAAGACAATGATTACTCAATTAGTGGATACTATTTCATTTGTGTGTTACATTCCTCTTGACTGAGAGGACTAGATGATTGCTAGAGGTCTATAAACTGTGAGTTTTCTGTAATACTTACATAAACCTATAGTGGAACCATCTTGCTTCCAATTGA
Source organism: Hypomesus transpacificus (assembly GCF_021917145.1). Classification (NCBI taxonomy): domain Eukaryota; kingdom Metazoa; phylum Chordata; class Actinopteri; order Osmeriformes; family Osmeridae; genus Hypomesus; species Hypomesus transpacificus. The sequence goes on along the minus strand of NC_061068.1, from coordinate 10,788,178 downwards.
TTCATGAGATAGAACAAATCTTAAAGCTTTGAGTGATTATTAGGTTTCTTTTTCATATTCCATCATCCAGAAAAGCTGTGGGAGTTTGGAGAAGTGGCTCAGAATGTTGAGCATTGGCTGTTCTCTCCAGTGGGAGCTTCAGACCTCTACTTTAGGGGTGGGATTGGATATGTTTAGGTAACACACAAGTTTTCTGTAGAGACCAAGTTGTATATAAGGGCTCTTCACAAGAAGGAAACCCTAGGGCTTTGGTTTCTGTCTCTGATTCAGCTACAAAACAAGTCTCAATTACATTTTTTGGTCACAGGAAAAGCTCTTGAAGGCTGGTCTCACTGCAGTTTGTGCAGAAGGGCAGTAGATCCCATACAGTAAATGCAGTTGGACTGTCGTTACCCGATTTTGTGAATAAAAAGATTAAATTACATGATGATGTCAACTTTGTTGCCCATCCCTGTAAAAATAACATTAGTCCTTGAATGGTAGTTTTCTCTTTTTACCAATCCACAAGTTCATCTTTTTGATCCACTTCATGGGTCTTGCATGGGTAATTAGGTATTGATGTCAAAGGTGTAAAACACATAATGATTATGTGGCCTTACATCCCTCCAGTCTCCATAAATAATACATTTGAGTGAGAGGATACTTTTTAAACCTATGAGTTCATTTAACATAACACTCAGAGGGCAAATTGTTTGTGAAGGTTTCTACTTAGGGTATTTGGAACCACGTGAAATAGTTTTAAATCTAAAAGCCTCTAAATTATTCATGAAAGTATGATATATAAGACAGCCATGTGTAGTAGTCAATCACTCATAAAGATAATTTATAACATGTTTGAATTAGGACATTTACGAAGGTTGGTCAAATCCAACATCTATTTTAGGATATTTAGGAATAGGGATTACCTCAGGTTAATATTCTCCCTTCAGACTGTGCTGACTAGACGGGATATACTGTATGTCTCCCGTATTAAAGATTTATCCTGGTCCGGCGCCCCAAAGGCCCAGAGCAGTCCCTTGTGAGAAGCCCAGGCTCAGTCACATTAACACTGGCAGATGGCTTTCACAACCTATTGTATGTGGAACTTTCCTTCAGTCAACTTTAGAGAAAATGTATGAGAAAGAAGTACTTTTCAAACAGTAAGTTTTGGATGCAAAATACTATTTGAATAGTACTTTTTTCTTATTTGTTACAAGAACATTTGGTCCTTCCATTTATCGGAATTCTGCAATATTTCTTTTTTAAATTGTACAGCTTTACTTTGTGGCCTGATGTATTATTCACACTGTGACCATGTATAATTGATTAGTTGGAATGGTTTAAAGATAGTAGGATGGTAGTTTCTTGACATGCTAGAGTAACGCAACACTTAATTTACAGTATTAATGGTACCATTGATATATACATTTCTATAAATAGAGAAAGAGACAAATAGAGATGCACTTTTTGCCAACTATATATCTTTGTTGCAATTGTTCTCAATTGTTAATATATGTTTCAGGAAACTGGGAGTTTAACCAAACAAGCACAACAGTTGTCATATCTTAGTTGCAATTGTTCAACTTGAAAGACATCCTGATTTGTGCATAACAGGTTCACCTTGTAATGCACCATGCAAAGAGATATTTTCCTTACTGCATTGTTGAGGCATGGGATATACTATAATTATAGTATCAACAAAAGGCCAAGACATATTAAAGAGAGTGAACTATGTTAGAGTACATTGATAGTTGTAGTTTGTATTTATTGGGCCGTTGTGTGCTGATTGATTGAAACACCTGGATGGAAACATTTGCTTAAGAAATTGAGAACAACTTCAATGTGTACAAATTATATAATGGTGCACCATTAAGCAAATGTATTATGCAGAACCATTTGCAATTACAGTAATTGATCCTATGAGCTCTCTAAACATGTAGTCCACGTGATGGTCTAGCCAAACACAGATGATAATCAATGAAAGTCTTCATACTTTGAGATGTATCTGTATTAGACGAGGACCACAGACAGTGAAAAGGCACACCTTTGCTTCAGTGCAACCTGGTAACATTATTATAAAAGACTATAATTACATTTAGCACATTGGCAACTCACAGATCAAATCCTGTCTGTGTGCGTGTGTTTGTGCGTGTGTGTATGTGTGAAGGAGAGAAAGAGAGATGGGGGAGGCAAAGAGTGAATGTGAGAACGGAAAGATGAAGTAGAAGGTCTCAGGTTTAATACTTCTGCATGGATGTTTCGTGCAATGTAACTAATTTGAACTTTGTAATAGTGGGATCTATCTGAATCTTGCCATATATCCTAAACTTACTGATCCCTCAAAGTAATTAATGCAAATTAAATCAGCCTCTGCTCAGCATGTGGGACCTACAGAAATGTATTATTCCTCAGGTACTTTCCAACTGATGTGGCCACAACCCATTTAGATTTAATTAAAAAGCTTTAAATGTAAATAATCTTATAATACATAATATCCCACAATTTTTGTATTACCACCAGGAGGAGGCACAAGCTCCATGTATCTCTGTTTCCCAGTGACACACTGCAACATGTCATGTGGCATTGGCAACCTCTATCATTTCCCTCTCTTTAAATTGTCTCTCTCTCTCTTCAGACATCTCCTTCAGCCTCCTGCTATTGGTGTTCGTGACATGCGGCCTTTCTCTGCTGGGGGTCATCACCTTTGCCTCCTGGAAGCTCTGCTGGGTGCCCTGGCGCAGAAAGGACCTTTCTTCTAGTGCCACTCCTCTGACCCTTGCTGGGCCCTCCACCCACAGACACTTTGAGAGAACATTTCCCTCGCACACGCACGCACTCATACACACACACAGCATGGCCTCAGACAAGCTGAAGGACCCAGAAAGTTTCCTGGAGGCAGCCGTGAAGATCAGCCACACATCTCCTGACATCCCTGCGGAGGTGCAGCTGTCCATGAAGGACCACTTTCTGCGCCGTACACGCATGGCCAGGCAGACCACTGAGCCTGCCTCCTCTACCAGGTCAGCATCAGTGGGTAATGCATGACAGATATGATCAAATCAACTAATCCCTCTTAATCTTCACCACACCATAATCTACAGGTCAGTGTTTTAGGAAAAACTCCATACTTTAGATATGTCTGGAGTGCTTGCCTCCCCTGTGAGTGCATGTCATGTTTCCATGTTCATGCCCATGCATGTCTCATTCCTTTAACTTAATTGAACACAATGAGATTCACTAACAACAATGTTGATGTGAATAACATTTTTGTACAAGGTAAATAAAGAGACATCAGATAAAAGGGATAGGAGATCAGAGATAAGAATTTCCATAAATATATTTTGTGGAATGTGGCAAATATTTCAGCAGATTTTCCTCTTAGTCACAAGTTACAAGTCATGTATTGTCATATGCACCACAATTACAGCAAAATAGTCAAGGGGAATGAGGATTGTGAATCTCAAGCTCCTTCCCACAATGCTCAGACAATATTGAAAAGAAAGTCAGAACATGACAAATAACTGTGAATCCATTGTTTGCTTTGATTGGACTGACTTCCAACCGATGTTGTCATTGTCCTGTCCCCCAGGCATAGCTCCTTTAAAAAGCATCTTCCCAGACAAATGCACCATGTCACAAGCCTGGACCGAGGCAATGACTTCCCCTGTACAGAGGACCATGCCTCTAGCCTTGGTCGCATCCAACCTGAGCTCTATAAACAGAGTCCCCTGGAGGCAGACGAGTCCTCCAAAAACAACACTGGCAAGATTTGTGGCAAGATCAACTTCTCCCTCAAGTATGATTATGAGAGTGAGGCCCTCTTGGTCAACATTCTTAAGGCCTTTGACTTGCCTGCTAAGGACTTTTGTGGCAGCTCTGACCCTTACGTCAAGATTTACCTCCTGCCAGATCGGAAGCGAAAGTTCCAGACAAGGGTCCACCGCAAAACTCTCAACCCCACATTTGATGAGTCCTTCCAGTTTTCAGTTCCCTATGAGGAGCTGGGCAGCAGGAAACTCCATTTGAGCATCTTTGACTTTGACCGCTTCTCCCGTCACGACATGATTGGTGAGGTGATTCTAGAGAATCTGTTTGAGATGTCGGACCTTTCCAGAGAGACGGCCATCTGGAAAGACATTCAATACGCCACCTCTGTGAGTCAAAATGTTATTCTAAGATGAAATGTTCCAAACATGACATCAGCAAGAAATAGAAGATTCAGATTATCGCTATCTCCCACACAAACACAGAAAGGCTAATCACAGACACATTGTACATACCATCACGAGCATAATGTACTAACTGTACATTATAATTGCAGTTCAAAAGTACTTTAGCTATAGTTGTAGTTGTAGTGCTCTTTCTTTCCTTTCATGACCAGTGTTTTCTGCTGACTGAATCACACAGGAGAGTGTCGACTTGGGGGAGATCATGTTCTCTCTCTGTTACCTGCCAACTGCTGGCAGGCTAACCATGACCGTTATAAAGTGTAGAAATCTCAAGGCCATGGACATCACTGGATACTCAGGTACAGTCCACTGGAATGACTCAACCCTTGTGTAGTGTTCATATTTGTGTTACTCACCCAATGTTGTTGGGGTCTGTAAACAATAAGCCAGAAAGCCAGAAGCATTTCTGTAAACAAACCCCAAATTAGCATTTACATACTTTTTTACCATGTATATTTGTAAAGAATTTCAGCAATGTATTGTAGCAGTTCCCGTAAGCCATTTTGTAGTTTTACACACCATAAAAGGTTAAGAGTGCAACAAAAGGAGGAGACATTCAGACTGGCAGGAAGACAGACAGGTTTTTGGTGCCATGCTCAAACAGGGAGGAGGAAGACAGACAGGTTTTTGGGGCTATGCTCAAACAGGGAGGAGGAAGACAGAGTGACAGCATACACTAAACCTTTGAATAAAAAATAAAATGTTTTTCCTCTTCTACACTTTTCTAACTCCCACTTATGTAATGTAAATGCATGGTGGATGTACATGATGTGCCCTGGATGAATTACTTGTATTTTACATGTTATTTATGGAAACGAGCAAAGGCTAATGAGTCTGGTTGAAGAATTAAGTATTTCAGGTCAAATTGAAAATGGGTCCCGACAGACCTAAACATCACATAGGCTTATTTAATTTTGCGGCCTTAGTTGTTGCATAGTTATCAGCTAAATTTGCTCCGCTAATGTAGCTGTGTCACACCAGTGAGAATTTCCTGTTATATTTGCAGACCCCTATGTCAAGGTATCCCTTGTTTGTGATGGAAGACGTTTAAAAAAGAAGAAAACCACCATCAAGAGGAACACCCTTAACCCCACCTATAACGAGGCAATCATCTTTGACATCCCACCGGAAAACATGGACCAAATCTGCCTCCACATATCCGTCATGGACTATGATCTGTAAGCAGCACTTATATTGTCTGCACTTTCATTTGTGTATTTCTGAATTTGCTCTTGAAATGTTACTACCTGCTTGGTCCTAATTCATTACTCACATTTTCTCTCTCAGGGTGGGTCACAATGAGATCATAGGTGTAAACCGAGTGGGGAGTCATGCAGAGGGGCTGGGTAGAGATCACTGGAACGAGATGCTGGCCTATCCTCGCAAACCTATTGCTCACTGGCACCCGCTAGTGGAGGCCAGGAAGTCTGAAAAGGAGGTAGGCTACTGTCACAATGAAAAGGAAACTAACTGAACGCCTCAGATTTTTGCAGATAAAAATCTGATTACACTAACAAATCAAATTACTTATCTGATTACTTTGGCGTTTTTGGAACTGCTTTACATCTGTACAATTCTGACTGCAATTGACTGAATGTAACATTAAAAATGGACAACATGTGGGATCTTAACAACCTGTGATGTTAACCTGTCCTTGTGAAACTTCCCCCACAGTGGAAAACCCGCACTGCAAGTTTTGACAGCCAAGGCTCCTGCCCCTCCCCAAGACTCCTGTCCAGCCCATGAAAGAGTCACCAGAAACCAATAATGTTTTTAAACCACAAGTCATCTGTGCCTCAGAATAGGTTAATCAGTCCTCTATGGAGTTACAGTCTCAGTCTGGACATTAGACACATAATGTCTCCCTTCATAGAAAACGTCTGCTACAAGAATCATTCTATGTCACTGAGTTTTGAAATGTTGTTTAGGTATGTCACCTGGGGGTCTGTTAAAATGTGTTAAATGGATCTATTGTTTGAGCCAATACAGTAGTTTCGTGAACATGCATTGCTGAACTAGTTACCAGTCAAGCTGCTGTTAAGATCAAGTTGCCTTTGTGTGCCCTGATGTTTGGGTTTTGAGATATCTATATATCTAAAGCTTCAAACTGGATATTAGGACATACATGCTTTTGACCACATATTTAAAAAGTTCAGATAAACATTTGTCAAGTTGCCAGATCTCCTTTTAATTTATTACAATGGAACATATCCCATTACAAGTCAGATTGTATTATTGTGTCTCAGTCTTGATTGTTTATATATACAATACCTTTTTCTTCTACCATCATCTACTTTCTATGTCATAAGTGTAAATGCTATGGACTACAGCAACGCTTGCTATGTTTATGGTGTGTTTACAAACTGTTTATTTTGGCAGTGCACTTGTGTTGTAAGGACTTTAACTATATGACACCCTTTTACATTGTAGCAGTGTAAGTAGAATCCCATGTAATCCACAGGATCCCCTGAATTTGCTCACAGGGACCAAAGCCTCACTTCTTTATTGTTTTCTTACTTTCTTTCTTACATTTTGTCAATAATTTCCTGTCCAGGAAAATTTTATGTATGTGTTGAGAGACTTGGCTTGAGCCTGTTGCTTCATTGGCCTCGTATGATAAAATGTTTCAAAAAATGACCACACTTTTCCAAGTAATTTAAAATAACTTTCCACTTTTGTATTTCTATTTGTCACATGGGCCAACCGTTTCAAAACATCCCTTGTATTTAAAAGTTTTAATAAAGTTAATCCCAGGTCTACATGACATTTTATTGCAGATAGGTTTGGTCATTCATGCTCACTGAAACACTGAACTCACTCTTTTGCTGGTAACTAAATTCTTATCATTTATTTAAAAATCTCATATAATACAAAACAGGTGACGAGTACAAGATGATCTGGTACAACCAATGAAAAATCAGCAAAGAAATAAATCTTTTAAAAACACACATTCACTTTCAGGATTGTGTCTGTAGATGAAGGGGATTTTATAAAAGCAAAAAGTACCTTTCCAAGACGACTTTTGTACCAAGTAGAACTTTTTGAAACAGCTGAGCAGTGAGATTACATTGTTACGGTTCTCTGACAGAGGATGCATTACATCCATATGCATTCTTACTGAATTAAATGAAAGTCATGTAAACTATGTTAAAACTTTGCTCCAGGTACCCTCTATGCACTGGTCATGCCTATCTAAAAATATATAAATGTGTCTTTTGTAAGAAAATCATTCAGGCTTAATTCAAAACACAAGGTTGTGTTCTTCACTTCATACCTCCAGTTTCTTCTTCATGTCAAGCTTGTAGAGGATCTGGTAGCCATCGTCCCAGGCATAGACAAGCTGTTCCAGGGGATTGTACTTAAGGCTGGAGTGGGAGCCATAGCGTTTGGGGAAGTAGACGAGCGGCGCATCATCATTGGTCACCATATCGCTTACATCAAACACACACTGGACACGAGAGCGACTGGGCAACTTAGTGTTGTAGACCACGTACACTGTGCCGCAGATAATGAATGCTGCCTCTGCATTCTCGCGTGGACACGGGGTATCCCACATCTGCTCAATGTCCAGAGTGTTGGCGTCCATCTTGGCCATAGAGATATACCTCTCATTGTCCCGTGTTGCGTAGATGGCCCACAGGCCCTCCTCGTCCGCCGCCAGGTCGATGACTGTCTCCGGGGTAAGGCCGTACACAGGGATGTGGTCCTTGACGGGGAACACAGCACTGTCTGCCACCGAGTTGTTCTGTAGGTCGTACTTGATCACCCTGAGTTCCTCACCTTCCTTTATGAAGTATGCATAGTTGTTGTAGATGGTGTGACCAGTTCCTCGCCAAGCAGAGGGCAGCTTCAGGGATTTGGCCAGGGCTGTACCCTCAGAACTAGTAAAGTCTCTCACTGATGCAAACTCATGGATGGTGTCTCCACTTATCCCATTGAAGATGTAGACCTTGCCTGAGCCACTGCCCATGTCTTTGGTCCACATGCCCTTTGGACCACCTAGCCTCTTCAAGATCTTCATAGCCTTGATACTGGAGATCATGTCCCTGCAGTCTAGGAAAGACAGGGTATGTGTTATAGTAAGGGGCCATCCATATGGTTACAGTCCTTTATATTCCTTAGATTGTGCTTCACTTTGAAGTGTAATTTACATTTACATTTAGTCATTTACCAGACGCTCTGATCCAGAGCGACTTACAGTAAGTACAGGGACATTCCCCCCGAGGCAAATAGGGTGAAGTGCCTCGCCCAATTCATTACATAGTGCTAAAACAACCAATCCAGGTCACTTGAAAATCTTTAATCAATGAAAATGTCGACAAGAATGGAACTATGCCACTAACAAACTAATGCTAGCTAAAGGTTTAGCACATTGCATGCCTCATTCCACTCATGAATGACATGACACAATAGCTACTCAACCTTTTTGCAATTCTGTCTAGCCTATACATTTAGCCAGTTTTCTCAACCAGAAAGTACTCAATACTGTTCATGACAATGTTTCGATTGAAAAGTCATAGGGACAGGATCAACTTGACCCCAGTATATATACTGTTAGGAATGACTCAATTGCTCACCTGAAAGCTTGGCATATTTGGCCTTGTTTTTTTCCTTTACCACAGTCACCTGTTGCTCCACCAGCTTGTCATCCACGTCCACGCAGGGCAAGGCCCCATTCTGGGTCTCCAGGTAGTCCATCTCACGTTCCACACGGTCCACCCGCGTCCCCACGCTATCGAGGTCTATCCGCAGGGTTTCCTTGTTCTTGTCCAGGGCCTCCAGCTGAGCTACCATCTGTTGCTTGAACTCCCTCAGCTCTGAAGCATAGCGGTTTGTCTGCTCATGCCACAAGGAGATGCGGTCCTGTTTGGATATTCATAGCATAGCACATCATTCCTTATTCTTGCCCACAATCACCAAACCGTGATCAGTGTCATGATATTTTTGGAAGGTTTTATAGGTTCAGTATGACTGGAGATGGATGGCAAAAAACTATAAATAACGAGGAAACTTGGATAGGTATCAGGCAGACATGGAAACTGAAGTTCAAATCCCTTTCTGTTCAGTCAAAAGCTCCACACCAGTCAGCAACAAAATAATCAAATAAATTATCGCACCAAATTGTAATAGTCAGTAATTATTTTGAGAAAGTATCCAACCCATTCCTCTATTTGAGCAGAATGGAATTGAACAGTACAAAATGCATTAAAAATCGACTTTTTGAAGTAAATGGGAACATTTGCCACATCTGCATTCCATCAGTGGTCCCCCAGCTCCCTAGGGACGTTTCTTCTCAACGTACTCTGGAACCCTGCTATTGGCTAGAAGGTAAAACACTCTCTTACCTCGATGGCAAGTAGCCTCCGCTCTAAGTAATCCATTAAGGCTTGGTGTTGGGCACTCCCTAGGCAGGTCAAAGTGACGAGGATGAGGAGAGCTTTCATTTTATGTGAGGTAGTCACTCTGCTTCATGTGTGTCGACGGGAGGAGAAAGTGAGTGTGAGGAGGAGCCAATGGATTCCCAAATCCTGACTGGAATGCTTTAGTAAAATCTTGGGGAGGAGCTTAAACACATGACATAGCCTGAAACACACTTTAAAATATACATAAAGACAATTGTATTCTTTTTGCTGTTTCTAAATACAATAACTGAAGAAATAAAATAAAAAATGGTTCTAGTTTTCAGGGTTTCAGTGTGTGACACAATGTATCGGATAGACATATTTAAAAAAGATTTTAATCAATTTGTCAGTGTATATATAACATGTGTGCCTGTGTGGGTGTCGTGGGGGGGGGGGGGCACAAGAGGGATTCTGAATGTAATTATATTTATACACCTTTAATTATCTTCAAAACTATAATTCAGCTGTGACAATCACTACTAGTGAATTTTTAACTGTCTTGATGAGGAAGTTGAGAAGAAAACAGGACACGGGTGTTTGTTTGTGGTTTGTACTCGTGACTTGACGAGGAAAGTAATAAAAGAGTTGAGTTTCTCAGTCAGTCTCACTCAGAGAAAAGTCAGCTGAGAAACACTTCTTAGATCTTTCAACTGAGAATGGCAAATTACAATGATGACTTGAATGACTACAGTGATGATGATTACAATGATACTTATGATTACGATGTGGATTGTTCCAACCAAAGCCTTCCTGCATCGTACATCTATGTGCCCATGCTGTATTTTATTTTCTTCTTCATAGGTTTTGTGGGAAACCTCTTTGTGATTTTAGTTATAGGCAGCAGGGGCAAGACGGGCAGCCGGCTGGTGGATACATTCGTGGTCAACCTGGCACTAGCTGACCTCGTGTTTGTGCTGACCCTCCCTTTCTGGGCCATCTCTGCCAGTCAGCACGGTCACTGGAACTTTGGAGACATATCCTGCAAGCTGAGCAGCTACATCATTGCTGTCAACCGCTTCGCCAACATATTCTTTCTGACCTGCATGAGTGTGGACCGCTACCTGGCTGTGGTGAGACTCATGGATTCACGGTTCCTCAGAAGCAAAGTTTGCATACACATCACTTGTGCAGTGATCTGGTTGACCTCACTTGTTATGGGCACTCCCTCATTGATTTACCGTAAAGCAAAGACCTTTGATGATGAACCTTTCTGTGTAGACGACAATGTCTCAATTCTGTTTCTGGGCCTGAGTCTCACTACAGTGTTTGTGACATTTGCTCTGCCAGTGCTGATAATTCTTTTCTGCTATGGCTCTGTTGTTGCCCGCCTGCGCCAGCCCTGTGCTGCCTCAAGTAACCCCCGCGCTGAGGCCCGACGACGGCACTCCCTCAAGATGGTTCTTACCATCATAGTGTTCTTTATGGTGTCTTGGCTGCCCTTCAACATTTTCAAGACCATCAGCATATGTTTTCATCTGGCTAAAGATAAAGCTGATCTGAGCTGTTCTCAGTCAGTAGTGAATCAAGGACTGGTTCTCTCAAGCTGCCTTGCCTTCCTCAATAGCTGTGTAAACCCTGCCATCTACTTTTTCCTAGACCACCATTTCAAACGGCAGGCAAAGAATCTGTACTTAATATGCATTAGAAGGCGTGGAATGCATCAAGGCTATAACTCATCAAATTCACTGACCAACAATCTCACCTCAGAAAGCTACGGGACAAGTGCCTCGAGGACTCGACTTCAGTCACTTGATAGAAAACTCTGATCCAATTTCAAATTTAAAGCAAATTAATAAAGGGTTAAAGCTTACAATTAAGGTACCATTTTTTATATTTTAAAACATATAGAGTATCGTTTTTTTGTGCAATTAATTGTTCAATATGCATTGGATTTACATTTAAAAAATATGTGACAAATTACTGACTTTAATTCAATGTAGGCCTATGTATATAATGATTAGTGTATAATTTAAATGTTTTAAATAACTATACCTTTTTAGAGATGTATAAAATATTGATAATTGGTTAATGTGTTTTTTTATGGGGAGTAACTTTATGTTGACAGTATTATTATTATGTGTATATGATAAAAGTTGAATTTACAAAATAATTTATTACATTTTAAAAATTACATTATTTTATTCATTCATACGTTTAGTCTAGACATTATAGGAATCAGGATACCATTGTAAGAAATGATTATTTTGAGGAATAATTATCTATCCAACACACAATTCACATACCTTAATTCTGTAAAACATGAATTTTTCTTTTGGCAAATTATCTTAATTTTGACACTCACCAATAAGTACTTTTCCCTGCTTCCTTGTAATATTGCTTGGTTGCAGTGTACTCTTTACAGGTGATATTGCTTCAGTACAATTGATTAAGCATGTACATGAAAAGAGAATACAACTTAACTAGACAGAATATTCACATGTGAATCTTTCAGGCAGAGCTATAACCTGAAAGTTCAAATATTCATTTGTGCCCACATGGTTTTGGATTACTATTGCGCTATGAATCACTAGTTTCAAAACAGCCTGACAAGCTTGGGGCACATGCCAGTTTTAGGAACATGTTGTCGACCAAGTTCCATTTTAGACATTAGTGTTACTTAGAGATTTGTATTAAAATAAAGCCATGTATTGACAATATTCTGTACACCTGTCTTTAACTTTCCATTCCTGCAGGTTAATTAACAATATGCAACTAATTCAACAGATATTTTGTTGAAAGGTTTTGGATAAAGTGATAGTTATATCATAAAAAACAAAAGTGATAGTTATATTTACTACATAAGCTGAGGTCCTAAACAGGAAGAACCAAGTATTTCTCTTCAGAATCAGAATAGTGTTTAATCGCCAAGTGGTCACAAACAGGGAATTTACTTAAATAGAAAGCTTTAAGACTTGTCTTAAAAGGAATACATTCATAAATAAAACATCTCACAACTGATACTCTGCAGAAAGTCAATTTTGAAATATTATCTGCACTGTCAATCACACCACATCAAAGAAAAGGCATGAACCTTGACCATTTCATGTAACTGCCATGCATCACTTTAGGTGACAGTCACCAGTCATTTCCTTTTGATGACTGATGTGATGGGAGCAGATGCATTCTAGCGTTCTCATGACTTTGTTCATGAACTGTTGACACAGTTATCTCCTTTTTTCCCCATTCACTGTCATTGTGAAACTGTCTTAGTATATAAGAGGTAGGCTTTAGGAACACACCAAACCAACCTTGCCCATCCATGACTAATATTATGAGACCATAATTACCACGTTGAATCAATGCACTGTAAGATTGAAAATCGAGTATTACAGTGAAGATCAACGTGGTATAAAATCAGGTATAAATATAGGCTATGTATGGACAACTTTGCAATGAGTTCTCTTGGCGGAACTGACAGTTACTGTACCTACAGGGTCTGTGAATATTGTGGCAATCCTAGCCATACTTCATTCGCTCAACTCAGATGTTTGTCTGTGGTTTCATCTCTTCAATACCACATAACCCCGGTTTAAGACTAGCTTTGACTGGGTGGCACTGAGAAATGTTGATTCGAAACTTTTTTTTTGTGTGAATTTGTGTCATGTACTTCTCTACTAAGTCTGTCTAGCCAACAGGCAGGGGGCCACTTCAGGGATTTGGCCAGGGCTGTACCCTCAGAACTAGTAAAGTTTCTCACTGATGCAAACTCATGGATGGTGTCTTCACTTATTCCAGTGCTGATTTTAGACCCTTTTAGGGGTGCTCAAACACATTTCATATCAGCATCCCTAAAAACAATAATAAAACATATATATATATATTGTTTTTTATCATTTGATGCTGGTAGTTCATGAAGAAAGGGACATCCTTAGTTTTTTAATTCATTCAATATTTTGTATAATAATACATAAATGTATAAATTGTTATCCAGTGAAATTAGGGATTTTTATTAGCAAGGGGGTTTAGCACTTTTGCAAGGCACTGCATTCATGTCACATTCTCATTGGGTGCTGAGCACCCCTAACGGTCTGATCCTAGAAATGCCCCTGTCTTATCCCATTGAAGATGTAGACCTTGCCTGAGCCACTGCCCATGGTCCACATGCCCTTTGGACCACCTAGCCTCTTCAAGATCTTCATAGCCTTGATACTGGAGATCATGTCCCTGCAGTCTAGGAAAGACAGGGTATGTGTTATAGTAAGGGGCAATCCATATTGTTACAGTCCTTTATATTCCTTAGAATGTGCTTCACTTTGAAGTGTAATTCATTACATAGTGGTAAAACAACCAATCCAGGTCACTTGAAAATCTGTAATCAATTAAAGTGTTGACAAGAATGGAACTATGCCACTAACAAACTAATACTAGCTAAAGGTTTAACACATTGCATGCCTCATTACACTCATGAATTACACGCCACAACAGCTACTCGATTTTTTTGCAATGTTGTCTAGCCTATACATTTAGCCAGTTTTCTTGGACAGAAAGTACTCAATACTGTTCATGACAATGTTTCGATTAGAAAGTCATAGGGACAGGATCAACTTGACCCCAGTATATATACTGTTAGGAATGACTCAATTGCTCACCTGAAAGCTTGGCATATTTGGCCTTGTTTTTTTCCTTTACCACAGTCACCTGTTGCTCCACCAGCTTGTCATCCACGTCCACGCAGGGCAAGGCCCCATTCTGGGTCTCCAGGTAGTCCATCTCACGTTGCACACGGTCCACACGCGTCCCCATGCTATCGAGGTCTATCCGCAGGGTTTCCTTGTTCTTGTCCAGGGCCTCCAGCTGAGCTACCATCTGTTGCTTGAACTCCCTCAGCTCTGAGGCATAGCGGTTCGTCTGACCACAAGGAGATGTGGTCCTGTTTGGAGAAGAGGAAGCTTGGGGTCTGAAATTTATCTGTAGGAAATGTCCCAAATTGAGCTGTACATAAAATATGACTTCACTAGCATATTCCTTATTCTTGCCCACAATCACCTAAATCGTGATCAGTGTCATGATATTATATTTTTGGAAGGTTTTATACATTCGGTATGACTGGAGATGGATGGCAAAAACCAATAAGTAATGAGGAAACTTGTAAAGGTATTCAAGCAGACATGGAAACTGAAGTTTAAAATCACCTTCTGTTCGGTCAAAAGCTACACACCAGTCAGCAACAAAATAATCAAATAAATTATCTCACCAAATTGTAATTGTCAGTAATTATTTTGAGAAAGTATCCTAACCATTCCTCTATCTGAGCAGAATGGAATCGAATAGTACAAAATGCATTAAAATCGACTTTTTGAAGTAAATGGGAACATTTGCCACATCTGCATTCCATCAGTGGTCCCCCAGCTCCCCAGAGACCTTTATTTTCAACGTACTCTGGAACCCTACTATTGGCTAGAAGGTAAAACACTCTCTTACCTCGATGGCAAGTAGCCTTCGCTCTAAGTAATCCATTAAGGCTTGGTGTTGGGCACTCCCTAGGCAGGTCAAAGTGACGAGGATGAGGAGAGCTTTCATTTTATGTGAGGTAGGCACTCTGCTTCATGTGTGTCGACGGGAGGAGAAAGTGAGTGTGAGGAGGAGCCAATGGATTCCCAAATCCTGACTGGAATGCTTTAGTAAAATTTTGGGGAATACATGACATAACCTGAAACACACTTTAAAATATACATAAAGACAATTGTGCTCTTTTTACTGTTTCTAAATACAATAATTTAAGAAATCAAATGTTTTTTTGTTCTAGCTTTTAGGGTTTTAGTGTCTAACACAATGTATCGGACTGACGTATTTGAAACTCTTTTAATCTATTTGACAGTGTATATATAACATGTGTGCCTGAGTGGGTGTCGGGGGGGGGGGGGGGGGGGGGGGGGGGGGGGGGCTTCATGACTTGAAATACTACAGTTATGATAATTACATATTTGACAATGATACCTACGATTACAGCGACTATGTGGATTGTTCCAACCAAAGCCTTCCTGCATCGTACATCTATGTAGAGATGCTGTATTTTATTTTCTTCTTTTGGTGGATACATTTGTGGTCAACCTGGCACTAGCTGACCTCGTGTTTGTGCTGACCCTCCCTTTCTGGGCCATCTCTGCCAGTCAGCAGATGTGATCTGGTTAACCTCACTTTTTATGGGCACTCCCTAACTGATTTACCGTAAAGCAAAGGCCTTTGATGATGAACCTTTCTGTGTAGACGACAATGTCTCAACTCTATTTCTGAGTCTCATTACCGTTTTTGTGACATTTGCTCTGCCAGTGCTGATAATTCTCGACGACGATAATTCTCTAATTGCCCGACGACGGCACCCCCTCAAGATGGTTCTTACCATCATAGTGTTCTTTATGGTGTCTTTACTGCCCTTCAACATTTGAAAACATGTATAGTACTGTTTTTTTTTGCAATTAATTGTTACATTTAAAAAATATGTGACCAATTACTGACTTTCCTAATTAATTACTACTAAAAGGTAGGCTTTAGGAACACACTGAACCAACCTTGCCCATCCATGACCATAATTACCGTGTTGAATCGATGAACTGTAAGATTGAACTATCACAGTGAAGATCAAGGTGGTATAAATTCAGGTATAAATATAAGCTATGTGTGGAAAACTTTTCAATTAGTTCTCTTGGCGGAACTGACAGTTACTGAACCTAAATGTTCTGTGAATATTGTGGCAATCCTTGCCATACTTCATTCGCCAACACAGATGTTTATCTGTGTTTTTTTTTGTCTTCAATACCACATAGCCCCGGTTCAAGACTTTGACTGGGTGACACTGAGAAGTGTTGATTCTGAACTTTTTTCCGTGTGAATTTGTGTCATGTAGTTCTTGTCTGTCTAGCAAGGCCGTAGCCATGGAGTCAACATTGGGGGGGACAAAATCTGCTGGAGTCTGAGGGTCCCCCCCTGAAAACTTTTTACGTTTCTTATGAATATTATTACATTTTTTATGATCATTTCGGACAGCGGGCGAAATCGGAGCGTGGTTGCCTGTCGTATGTAGCACATTTATATTTCATTTATTGTCTTACATCAATATATTGGGGGGGACATTTTGACCAGATTTGAATATTGGGTCCCCCCCAATATATATTATGATTACGGCCCTGTTGTCTAGCCAACTGTAGCTCAGCCATTACACATTTCTTTATTTTATTCAAGTAATTCGTCCGTGAGGACACCTACGGTCTAAGCATTCGGAATGAAGCTGCTACACTAGCAGGTCACGTGCTGAAGGTGCCAGCAGTCGCAGCAACATGCTGGAAGTGGAAAGGGTAACTCGTAGCCTAAGTTTCATGTCTCAAAATATTTTATTTCGACGAAACAAGTTCCGCAAATATTTTATTTAGACGATTTAGACGGTTCCACCACGTAACATGTTCGTACTATAATTAGGGCTGGGAGTCAGATGGCTGAGCGGTGAAGGAGTCGGGCTAGTAATCAGAAAGTCGCCGGATCGATTCCCCGTCGTGCCAAATGACATTGTGTCCTTGGGCAAGGCACTTCACCCTGCTTGCCTCGGGGGAATGTCCCTGTACTTACTGTAAGTCGCTCTGGATAAGAGCGTCTGCTAAATGACTAAATGTAATGTAAATGTAAAACAGAAGACAGTCTGTAGCCTACAAATACCACTTTTACACACACGCAAGAAATGATCCGCTGGTTAGATGAAGCATGATCTTATTTACTACAGTAGGCCTACCCACAATAGTTTTAGCTGCTGCAGCAACAGCAGCTAAATTTAATCAGGTCAATTTAATCAGGTCAATTTAATCAGGTCTTTGCACACTGAGTCCGAAATTCGAGTCAGAAATGTTCGCACGATAAAAATATCGTGCTTCCACACTGCCTCCGGAACTTTCGTCCGTCAAAAAAAAAGTTCGGATCGGGTTCGATTTTCTGATCCATTTTTCTCATCCATAGCCAGCATTTTGAGAGTTTTTTGACAATAAAAAAAAAACGCATACGAAAATTTCGCACTCAGTGTGCAAGGGCCTTGGACAAATAAGGTGTTTTTTGACGTATGACATTAAAGTGCTGAAGCAGGTGTAAAAGAGCTTGGTGGGCTGGAATAAACCTTGTTCGTGCATCTGGGATGAAATCTCCAGTCCAGATAGAATTATTGTGGTCCCGTGACGTCCATATTAGAAAAAAAAAGTGGTTTTAGAGATAGACCTTGTCAAAAGCCCAATAAATGAATTGTCATTATTTAAAACTACGGTTAAAATCACGAAGGTAGCCTACTTATTTATTTGTGAAAATACTTTGATGGCCCACTATGCAATCCATTACTGACCTCTAGTGGTACACTAGCTCAACTACTGATGGCTTCTCGACTGCAGTTGATTTAACCAGAGAATGTCTAATATATTAAACAGGCTCTGATTTAATTCTAAACTGAAATACTGTTATAACTGTATTATTTTCATCCCTGATTGTCTGCTGTGCTTACTGTATGTAGGCCTACTGTTTCTATGTTGCTTTGGATGAAAGCATATTCTAATATATATATATATATATAATATTCTAAAAATCAATAAAGGTCTAATAGATATATTGCTCCCATTATTTACTGAACCAGATCTTTGGTAGGTTTAGGGCAATTACCAAATGAATCAGTTAAACTGTACATGGCCAAAAGCTCACAACAGGCTGTTGTTACTAATCCCAAAGGTTGTTTTTCACACATGCATGTGGTTTTGATGTTCACTTTCCTCCCCTACACCAGGAACGGTTAGTTTCGATGGTAGAATGATGAGGGAAGGGCATGTCTCTATGGAGGAACAGTGATTTAGGAATGAAACGTACCCCAGTACTTACCATCGAATCAAGTCGGTCGCAAAACTTTTCCTGCTTGAAAACTAAAGAGCGTGGATGAAAGTGAACATGTTTATATTCGCTCCGCAAATTTGGACTCAATAAGTGAAACGTAAGGATGGTTGTACCTCTTATATTTTTTATGTAAAGAAGGTTAGCTCTAGAGGTTGTTTTTCTAGTTTGCAGCAATGGTAGCATACAAAAGTTACGCTAATAGAATGCTAATATGCTAAGTCTGTAAATCTGCCTTACTGATGATAACGTATTCCCTATTCACCTCAGCCTTTAGCGTTTTGTTCTAAATATGCAAGAAAGGAACGTGTTTCTTAATTTTTCTTTAATGCTTTTAGGAGTGCTTATGGTACACTTAGTCAATTTGAAGTCGCAGTGTTACACTAGGGGCAATAAGAAACTGTCTTTAGGATAGCAGCCCATGCATAGATTGGTTATCACAAGTAGCCTACATAATTGTATTTGAGGATTTATCAATTATCATTCATATTTTGACAGCAGAATACACATTCATGAATCACCCTTTCACCTTCAATCATCTTGCCCTTTGGCATGTTTTCCCGAGTTGCATTCTAATCTCAATGCAATGTCCCTTAATCAGTTTCACAGGTAGATGGTTGATTTTAAGGGTAAATGATGACATGTGAATCCCACAACATATGTATTTGGACTCCAGATGACTGTCTTCTCCTAGAGTCACCACTACACAGACTAGTTCTGTGGCTGAACCACAGTGGTAACCATTGAGGAAACATGAACTTCCTCATATTTTCAAGGAAAGACGGAAGAGGATGTAACCCTCACACGAGGGGAATCATTTGATACTGTTTTGGTTGAAAGAGACTTATTTAGTGCTGTTGGAGCGTTATTGTAATTTCCCCCCATTCATTTACAGAGAGGGATTATTGTTATGGTTATGCCATCTAGAGGAGGATAGGAATATAAAAGAATTGGCAAATTAGTTCTAGGGAAACATAATGTAAAGAGCTGTTAAAGTAGCCTATTTGTTCAGTGTGTAGGCTAACCCATATGCAGTTACATTTGACTAGCCACTTCATCATGGTATGATGTGTATGTGGTCATTTAAATGCTTCTAAAAGAGTTCACAAGACTCCTAGTAGTCCTATTGGTTGGCAAGTGCTTTTCTTCTACACAAATACCCTTCAGCCGCACAAACAGTTAAGTAGAGGCTAGGAGGCGACAGAGTTCTCCTCATTGCTCTCTGTGAAGTGGTGTGGATGGCTTTAATGACAGCCACAGTGGTAAAGACCAGGCTGGGTTGGTTTCCAGCCGGTCATAGCACTCTGCTATCTCTGGTCTTCCTGGTGGTGTGGAGGCCTTAGATTGAAATCTGTATCCGAGACACTGGCTTTGTTTTGACTTTTTTGAAATACACTTCCGCTATACATTTTCTTTATCTTAAACTGGTGTTGCCTCTTGGCATCACCAAGCACTAACCATGAAGGCAGCTCTTGGAGACTTATTTCCTTTAAGGTCTAAAATCCCTCAACCAGCAATTACTCTACTACGGCATGGTTATTAGTGTTAGCAGAATTGTAAATGACTAAACCTTCTGTTGATGCTGGAGCCAATAAATTGGCTAAGTGTTACTTTTAAGTTGGTTTCCTTCCCACTCACCCAGCAACTGGCATTATTGCACCATGGTTGTAGTGGTACACTTGAACTGCCTGTAATGGCACTATGGGGAATGTTTTGGCAGCTGCCATACTCCCTCTAAAATATTCCCTGAATACTTCCTTCATCAAGACATAGCCTAGGCCTAGTTTCTGTTTCCCAGGAACTTCTGATTGACACAAATCACCCAAATCCATCCTGTAAAGTGAATTACTCAGTAGGAGTTAGGCCTCCATTCACTGTGACTATGACTGTGGGACTGTGACTACTGTGGCAACAGATATGGAGTAGGCTATTCAAAATGCTATTAATACATTATTTTAGAGCATTAAAAACCTAACAAAACTGTAATCATCTTCAGCATTTTAACACTGGCAGTGTTTCTCTCTTAAAGTACTCCAAGAAAGTATTCAGAAAAGGGGATTTAGAAAGGACGTGGGGGAGAAAGGTGAAAGAAGAGAGTGAGGCCCAGTCACCCGTGAAGCTTTTGTGGAATGGCTGAGTGAGTGCTGGTGCGAAGCAGACTAGTGCTAGCAGCTTTGTCCTGGCCATGCTTCACAGCCAGCCTCCATACACATGAGCTCCCTATCTGAATGGGCAGGACGGTGAGGGGATAACATCAACAACCACTCCTCGGAGCTGTCTGTGGACATTCAACTCCCGCATACTGTAGACCCAGGAAGCGCAGTGATGGGAATCTACTGTTCACCATAGAGAATATGGAGATTTTTCTTTAGTGAAAGATTAATGAGCCTTTTTCCTCTATCCCATGGAAATATTTTTGGGCTGGATTGTACAAAGCCTGTTGAAAAAAGCCATGTTCAATTCCTGCCTACAATAGGATTTGTAGTATTGAAGTAGAATTTAACAAAAAATCTGTGCTGCATTGGTGGTGCCATGTCCTATATGATGTGATACTCTAGTGTCTAGGGATTGTGGAGGCCTGTTTTAAATCTCCAGCACTGACATTCTTGGAGAGCCAGAGTAAATTTGGGAATTCCCAATGAATGTAAGCCTTGCTGTGGCAGAACAGGTGCTGTTTCGGCATATTGTGCATACCCCACCCACCACAATGTGTACCCCTCTCCATGGCAAAAGGAGCCTGATTGTTGTATGTGTTTGTAACTCAGATAATTACTTCAATACAATAATAATTTTATTCTTAATGTTGCACATTTGAAATAAAGACATCAACTTTTCAAAAATATATAGGCAGCTTTACCTACCTGTCACCAATCTGCCATCAACTAGACTGAGCCTATTGGAAAAGGAAGATTCTAAACTGTGTGCTTGTTTGTCATGGCTTGTTTGCCTGGTTTCGACAATGGGAAATGAGACAAGTAAATGAAAACTATTCATGCTTGTCACACCACAGCTTTCTGAGGAGACCATGATAATAGAATCAATGTTAGAATTCTCATTAGCATTTTTATCAGTTAGCCTGTACAGTTTTGAGCAAACCTGAGTACAAGGCCAAATCACTTGGTCTCTTAAACTGTAGGTGTGCTCACATTCAGATGCCACTCCCACTTCCAGTGGGTGCGCCCTAAACACACTTGTGTTGCCTCACTCCAAGATACTCAGTTTGCATTGATTTGAAGTGAGGGATACTAACAACATAAGACCGTTTCTACTTGGGAGTTTTTCAGTGATCAACAAGGATTGTCTCAGTAATGTAAAGGTAGTTTTTTTAACCACATTTATTTATGTTTGTTACTTGAAAATGTGTTGATTTTCAAATGTCTTTTTAAAGTTAGACTTTGTGTTTGTTTGCATTTCCTGCTTTAGTGGCATGTCATTAAAATGCCTTTTAATGGATATACAACTTCTTGTTTCTGTGAAGGTTTTCAGCTTTGAATATCGTTGTTAGATTTTTTTTTTTTACTGGTGGTGATTCAATCTCTGGTTCAGTTGTGCTTTTCAGTACAGGATGTTTATGACAATAGTTTGTTATAGATATTCCTTGAGTATTTTACATCAATGATTCTCATATGGATGTACCAGATTCTCCTGTTATTGAAAACCTAACAGCTTCACAGTCATCCACATGGTTTTACACCAGCTATCAATGGCTCTTGCTTCTACTTAGTCAATTATTACCTGGGGCCTGTTCCATAAAGGCCGCTCAAAAAAGCTAGACTTAAAGTCTTAAACCAGACTTGAATAAGTTTAATTAGTCAATCGGTGCTAAAGCGGTTCCATAAAGGCCAATTTCAGATCACGCAGTCCCACTAATTCAAGTCAGATTTAAGTAGTCGAGCTAATTACGCGTGCACCCTGTTTTTAAGCAGCCCGAGAGGTAAAACATGGATCATACAATCCACCACGGCAAAAGCAATGCACACGGCCACGTGACTTCTTCCAGAAAGGCTACAGAAACGATAAGCTATGTAGGTCGGGTACCTTTTTAGACCTTTACTTCTTTAATTAATAAACACCCTCTAAACTCATCTAAATTGGCATTTTTGACATTGTTTAAAATAAAAAGCCTACTATTAATCAATACATCCAGTAGCCTAACTTTTTAACATGGTTTTTGTGTCGGGGAAATGGAGGGCGGATTTAGGTTCGTTTTGCAATATTAGGCTGCTGTTAACAATTATATTGCTATGATAATTATACTTGGATCATTTAGATTGAGAAATAGGCCTATGCCTGATGCCTAAACATTTGAAATCACAAACTAACATCCATACCTTAACGGCTATGGTATGTAGCCTATCAAAGCATTGTTCATCATTGTTTAATGCATTAGGCCAGTGGTTGTCAAACCTGTCCTTAGGGACCACCTGTCCTGCATGTTTTAGATGTTTCCCTGCTCCAACACACCTGATTCAAATGAATGGGTCGCTATCTCGCTCTGTAGAAGCCTGGTAACGAACATGCATTTGAATCAGGTGTGTTGGGGCAGGGAAACATCTAAAACTTGCAGGACAGGTAGTCCCTGAGGACAGGTTTGAGAACCACTGCATTAGGCTAAATGTTGTAGGCTAATTAAGTTGATTTCTATCAATGTTGAACATATTGAACTGATGAGAATAAGAAAATGAGAATATACGTGTTAAAACATTGTTTTCCCGTTGGGTCAGTTTTACAGGAACGTCTGGTTAAGCACCAAGTCACGCTAAACCCGACAGTTAGTCTGACATTGACCCGACTAGTTTCGCAGCCTATGTTGCCATAGTAACCGAGTTCGAACTACGTTGAGCTAGCTTTATGGAACCGAATGAACTAGAAATGAGTCCAACTAACTGACATTAGTCTGGCTTAGGCTATTTGGTAAACTCGCTTTATGGAACAGGCCTCTGGACTGAGATTGCAATCAGTATTCACATGACGTGGGAGCTTCACTATCTCTACCTCACTCACAGGAAGTTCTTGAGACTCTCTGTACAGAAACAGGTGTGTCATGCAGTCATGACATTGCTGCTACTGGGCTCCCTGTTCCAGGTGGTGTTATGGACTTCTGTCATATCTGAGTCACTAAACTGTCTTTGAAAATACCTTATTGGAGTTTAATGAATAACACGGTTTTGCTATTTGGTTGTCTAACTGGTGGTCAAAAACCATCAAACACAAAGTACTTTAAATGTACCTTAAAGCAAATGTCAAAGTCTTTCAAATGCATTTATATGGTAAATTAGTCATGGATATTTGCAAGTGTAAAACTGTATGTATGGGTGGAATGAAGATTTGTACCGTCAAAACCCGATTTTCTAAAGATAAGAAAATATTTAAATCTTCAAAACCCAATTTTCACGCTTACATTCAGTTTTACACTCAAATAAATCTATATGACTCTTATTTACTTGTTTTTTCTGACTTGGTGGCATTCTTTGCTTTGTGTTCAGGTATTTTTACCCTTCCTCTACAAATGGTCGTCCTATTAGCTTCAGGCTAAACATTCCCCTAAGATGCCCTGAGTGGAGTAGATTGTCACAGTTTGAAAGCATTTTGTTTCTGAACCGTGGAGAGGTACTGCTGACAGAGCATAGCTGCAGGGAGTTTCTTAGACTTTGATGGATATGGAGCCGCTCTCCTAAGTACAATTGTTTAAAATCTTGAGGAATTGGGTTGACCTCTGTGACTTGGGATCAAGAGACTGTTTCCGTGGTTGAAGGGTAAAGTAGTGACGAAATGGATGACCATAGCAATTATAGCCTATTTTTGCCATGCTATACCAATTAGCTCTGTTTTAAATGGTTCTTCTTGTTGCCTCTACTATTAGAAGAGGCCATTAACAGAGGTGGTTACTTTTACAGGGCATCGTGAGACCGGACATACACTTTGGGGTGAAAGATAGCTGACCGCTGACATGGAGGGCAAAGAGGAGATCAGTGATACTGACAGTGGGATCATCCTTCACTCTAGTAAGCACCCTCTCTCTGCTTTCAGCTTCATCAGATTGCTGAGTCTAATGATTTCTAACAGAAGCTACCTATGGTCACATTCCTCTACCCCTGTCATGTGCTGTCTGCTTTCCACAATGGGAGCTTATCAGTCCAGACAGAGTTTGGATTTGTCACTTCAGTCTTTCCTCAGCAGAGCTGTCATCCTGTGACCTCTTTGTTTAACTGTCACAACGCTGGTGGCAGACGCCTGCCTGTACTTGTAGGGACTCATCAGATAATTTGAGAAGACACGAGAAAGACAATGTTTCACCAGCCTTAAGAATTAATCCACAGGCATTAGTTGCTCTATGAAGAGACTATTCCAGTACATTCTCTTTTTTTCTCAGTTTGGCTTCACATTGAGGGTGCTTTCATATCATGAATCCAAGTCTTACCAGATTCATAAAGTAATAGCTACAATATTGCATCCGTATGCAAGTTTTCATCTTAAAAAAACATAATTTACAAATGCCTTTTCAATTGTTTTCATGGCTATCTAGGCGGATGGGTCATGTGTCAATTATAGATCAATTTCTATCTTAAGACATTTATTAGCCAATAGCCATCATAAAATTGGACCTTGTTCCACTTTGTTGCCTAGAAAGTTAGCGAAACATATGGCTGCAATATATAAATGCCAGTGTCCAGCTACAGTATATAGACAGGTCTCACAGTAACATTGTGAGCTATCACGCAAATCACTGAAACCTTGGTTTTTGTGTCCCAGGCCCAGACAGTCCAACTACGGTTATGAAAGACGTGTTAACTCATACAAGGGCTATGAAGCTGAAGCACCAATCACTTGAGGACAGACTAGAGCTGTGCCTGGTGGAACTGAAGAAACTCTGCATTCGAGAGGCTGTGAGTACTCACACTTGTTCTTTTCTCTCCCCTTCTCTTTCTCCTCTCTCTCTCTCTGCTCCTCACACAAACACACTCAAACTCACCTTAGGAGGATTCAGACAGTGTTCTCCCTAATGTGACTAGGAATTTCCCAAAGAGTGAAACCATAAGAGAGAGATATGACAGAACTATATCAGTACCTTAAGGGTTTCTGTCAAACTGTTGAAACAACTCTCCTGTTGACATATGGGACAAATGGGCTTGGCTCTCCTGTCGGGACATGCCACGGTGCACTGAAGTGAGGCTATTATGATTGTGACCTCTCCCTGGAACATGGAGGATAGGGACTGGAACATGACCAAGAGTCATGATGCCTCAATCTGTAACCTGTTTGATTTGAGTCACAATGACAACATGCACGTTATGGCTGCTCCCAAATTGAGTAATGGCACACTCATGCTCGCGATTGGTTTGTAGTTGAACTTGAGGGCAGGACAGTGAGATTGGATACACTGGCAGGTAAGGCCCTAAGAATGTGTTTTGAAAAAAAGACACTTGGAAAAACAGCATTGCGTAACAGAATTGCCCAGAAAACTCCCATGTCTGAACAAGTCTTCAAGGAAAGATTTGAGAAAAAATACATTTCAGATATGTTTTTTTTTAACCTGTCCGTTTTTCAAAGAAAAAATGATTGCTTAAAACTGAGCAAAAAATGTCATGTGTGTCTGCCAGAAAATATCAATGATTTCAAGATAACTTACAGTATATGTGTGTTGCATATAGGAGCTAACTGGGCGGTTGTCAGAAGATTACCCTTTTCTACCCGGGGAGAAGCCTCCACAGATCCGCAGGCGTATTGGAGCAGCCTTCAAACTAGACAAACAGAGCATCCCTCAGGGAGCCGGGGTACAATTCATTCAATTCCAACACGCCAACCCCTTGTGGTACACCCTACTTTAGTCAAAGATCTGTCATCTTAGAAACAGATCTTGGATGTTCATCCACTCTATCTTCCCCTACCCTGTAGGACTCAGAACTAAACTCTGTGGAGTCGGAACTGGCCCTGCAGCTGCAGATACATGAAGCGTCTCGCAGGCTGTGCCAAGAGGAGCATCTTGGTAAGGCTGTGAAGAGGAGCCGGGTACAGCAGTGCAAGCGGGAGGAGAAGAAAGTCAAGGAACTGCAGGAGACGGCCTTTCAGCTCCGCCTGCAGCACGGCCGGACATCTCCTTGCCCCGGCTGTATCAACACACAGAGAGGTGAAAGGCACCCTGTGACTGCATCGAACTGCCTGAGATTATAATCTTTAGTCAAAATGGTCCAGATTAACAGTTTATTTGCTTTGGTTTCCCCTCCAGATCAAGGTACTTCAGATAACGGCTCTCTGTCTGATTCTGTGGTGCTTGATGAAGGTAAGATTATTTCTCCAGTTACCTGTATATAATTTATTTTGCTGATTGAAAACACTCAATATATACCCTATCTTTTTGTTCCCAGAAGAGGTTACCATTCAGTCATCCCAACCGTGCCTGGAGCCACCCTACCAAGGACCAGCAGAGAGTTACCAGCAACCTTTAGGGTTTTCTCAACCCCCTCGCCACACCCCCTACCAGTCCCCCTCTGTCTTGTCACTGCCTCCTCTGCAAAGCCCCCACCAGCCTTCCCTTCTATCCCTGGAGGAGCTGTCGCTCAGCTTTAGCATTGATCATGAAGCCCCTCCCATTCAGCACTCCCCCTGGAGTGAGTCCAGCCTGGACCAACCCTACCAGAAGTCTAAAAAGTCACGCTCTGGGAGCAGCAAGTCCAGGTACAAAGAGAGCTGCTACTGTAATTTCATATGAGCCTCACCCTTCAGTTTATTGTGAGGATAAATAATGAAAGTTCAAGAATAGCCATAATTGAAGCTTTGTAGGGCAGTGGTATAAGCCACAATGGCCTCATAGCTTCCATTCAATTTTTACCCTCACCTTGAATCTCTGAATTTATAGTGTGTTGAACTATAAACATTAAACACTGCATCTGCCTTAATGAGAAACCACAAGGTCTAGAATATAGGTCGGCAGTGCTAAATTTGAAACTAACCCTTCACTTAATTATCTGAAACATTGCAGCTTCTTTTGAAGTAGTTTGATTCAGACTGCCATTAAGGCATACCTTGGTATTTTGAAAGAGGATATTAAACCAAGACAGTCTGATTCAAGTTTCAACTTGAACTCCCAGATATATGGAGCAACAAAAGAACAGGTTTATGTGTTAAGTAAAACAAGCACTCACTTCATTGGTGGATGAACTAGTTTCACTCGTAAAAAAACCTGCATGTCGTCTCAAAAGATTCACTTACACTCCCTTTCCTCCCATGTTTCCTCAACAGCAGTCCAGCTGTGACCCCTGTATTACCTTCAGTGGAGGCATGCCTTGGAGACTTGGGCCTGCCAGTCAAGGTGTCTAACCTGAGACTATGCCACCCCCAGTCCAGCAGCGCCCCTTCCACCCCAGAAATGCAGCTGCGTCGTCAGCTCTCTCTCAGGTAACTTCCTGGTTAAAGAACACCTTCCTACAGTTCATGGAAGTCCTGGTAGTTTGGAGTATGAAACCTTCTGACACAGCTGTGTGTGCGTAATGCTCTTGTTTTGATTTTCAGGTTTCCCAGCACGGAACCTTCTTTTGGCACTGAGAGGAGTCGAGATCGTACCAGGGGTCCAAGGAGACGACTTACGGATTATATGGTGCCGTCATTGGAGCCCCCTCTACCGAGGATGAACTATGGGAACCCCATGTACCACTCCGGCTCTGAGGACAGCAGCTCTGAACACTCAGCTCCATCGTATGCTGGTTCCCTGTGTCAGGAGGTGCCGTGTCAGCCTACATATCAACACCTGCACTCCAGCCCTAACAACACTCAGACACCAGTACCCTACTCAGACCCTGGATTCTACCAAAACTCCAAGAACCAGTCCAGTCCCAGCATCCACAGAGAGTACTACGAGGATGGGATATTCTATCCTCATGATATAGTGATGGGAAGGGGCTATTACGGCCAGCCAGCCCAATCTCCCTCCACCAGATATGAGCACTGGTACGAAGGGCCTCCTGTATATCCCCCCCAGGCACTCAGGCCTCTGCCCCACCATGTCAGACTATCCCGTGCCCCCTCCCTACGAGAATATTCTCACCATCTTTCCAGGGGCCTCCCAAGACAAGTGGTGAATGATGAGTTAAAGTCATGGCACCAGCGCAACCAGTTCAGAGAGCCCAGGCCCCGTTCTCTGGACAGACAGGGAGCAATCAGAGTGAAGAACATACCAGATCTTGAGTCACCCCTCACCCAGCACCACATGTTCCAGGAGCAGGTAAACAAGAGATGACAAACTGTCTGTCATGACAGTTATGGGGATGTTCACCTACCGTGAAGTTAACGTATATTGATACAATGCAAAGATGGAACCGAATGAAAGTCAAGAACCCAATAGACATGCGCACTGTACAAAGGAATTTCTGATTCATTAAAATTTGGCATGGGCTTTGTCTAGACCTGTTGCTACCATGCGAGAAACAGGAACCCATTTAATGCATTTGTGTCATATGCTGCCAGTCAATCAGTTTTTGAACATTGCAAATTTGTCAACTCACTTTATTTATGGACCAGCATTAGTCAAATTCAAATCAGGACAGCCACAGAACCATTATCTATATACACTCTTATCTAAAAATGACTTGCTTTTCTGGAAAGTTAAGATAGCATTGCGACAAATTGCACAATGCCCAGTGACAGACTTGAATACGAACTTAAAAAGAAACATTGGTGAGTAGATGTTGGTCCTTCCTGTTTTTTTCCCCATTTGGTACTGTAATGTGTGAGAGGCAAATGCCACATTCCTGTATCGTTTTACTGCCTTAAGAAATGATTTACATGTCCATGGGGTGAGATGAGATGGACAGCTGTAGGGGAAGTTTTGGTGTCTAATCGTTTGTGTACTCATTTGAGGGGAGGTCCAGAAGCGGAGATTTGTGAGATATTCTGACAGCTGCTATGTGGGAGACTGTTCATATGACCCTCCCAGAGTCAACATCATTCCTGAATCACGCCATGTCATCCTGACTCACAGTATGGCTCATTGTGGATAAACTGTACAGATAATGTGGCTAATTAGGCACAGTGCCTGTCGTGCCTGTTAAACCTCCTAAATACATGAATTGTCCCTCTACAGGTGCCTCAGCGACGGGTCCTTCAGAGGGCCCCTGATGGGACCCAAGTGCAGTGGTTTGTGGAAGTCGACTCTGAGATTGTCAGTCAGGTCTAATGCAAGAACTATTCCACCTTTCTCTAAACACACTGGCCTTCCTTACAGAGCCCTATTCATTCACTCATTTGTTACACCACTGGACCCAGTGCTGATTATGTGGACATACCTTGGCTTATGGCGTCATACCTCAGCATATCAATGTCAGGCATTAAGCCACCTATTGTGCCTCTTTTTACTGTGAGAAAAGAAAGCATTGATCTTTGAACATTGTTTGTCAACTTTTCTTAGAAATGATTGTATTGAGTATCTGTGAAGTAATGTATGTATTTTTTTTTCAATATGAAAATGTTTCTCTGTAGAGAACAAATAAAGGGTGTAATGTGATTATCCATTGATTAACTCCCTGTGAAATTAATTGTGAACTGGTCCGTCTCATCACAAGTGGCTTTGTGAGCTATGAACAACATTCAATAGGAATAGGCCTTACTTTGTGGAAGACTGTTTATAGTCTTATTTTGTATTCATAGTTTATATACATGTAGTAGTCAGACATACATTTAATTGGCTACTCAAGGTCGTGTAGGCTCAATTGATGGGCTAGGTCAAGTAGACATAATACAACTGGTCGAATGTTTTTAATCGTACGTAAAGGATAATTATATATTTATGCATTTTAAATAGTTTCTCTCTGGGTTTCCAGGATCCCCAAGTGCACGTAAAAGAAATTCCCTTTGCTCTGTTCACTAGTTCATTTGTTCTTTTTCCGCGCCAACCGATTGGAAACCATCGGAACCTGATTGGAACGCACCCATGTTCTATCATTGGCATACTGATGCCCTCTAGCGTAGACGTGGCGAATAAGCCATTTTCGTAAATCAGTCACATGCTTGGACGTCATTAAACAGGAAGTCAGTAGATGAGATCGACTTCATGCAGCGCCGGCGCCGCCGATGGCCGGCTGCACCCGCCTGCCTTGAAGCTGAGAATGCCATTGGCTGCTTCAAGTCAGCCGGGCTGCAGGCGACGCCGGCGCTGCATGAAGTCGAACGTACCTAGTGTCGATGGTGGTCGAGTAGAAATACAGTCCCATTCACTGATTCTCATTTGAACTTAAATATGGATTCTTCTCTCAAGCTGCACTCTGATTTGGCTGAGGATGTGGCTACGTCCTCGAGCTTTCGTCAGTTCAAAATCCAACACTTTCACTTAGATCTGAATGTCGATTTCGAGAGGAAAACTCTGAGAGGTACCGAAACCTTGAATCTAAAATGCTTGAAAGGTTCCCAGACTGAACTGCTACTGGACATCCACCCATCACTGTCTCTGCAAGAGGTGTCTTACGGGCTGAGCAAAGACGAGTCAGATTTAGATAAAGCTGAATTTTTCACGCAAGGCTTTACTACTTATGGCACTACGCTTGTCGTAAAGTTCCCCACACCTTTTAAAAACGAAGATGAATTTCGACTTGTGATCAAGTACATGGCAACTGATGGACCTGGGGTAAGGATTGGAAATCAATATTGTGAATACAATGAACTGCAATATATATATATATATATGAAGTTAGAGGCATGAGTTCATACATTTCATAGGCTACACACCACAAGTGTTAATGGTTGCCAAAGCACCACTGCACTTCTCACATTAGAGCAACATATCTGTAGATGTCATGGCTGGACCCTGCACAGACTGGTGAGAAGAAAGGACCTTTCCTGTACACCTCTGGTTTTCCTGTGTTGAACAGGAGTTTCTTCCCTGGCTTCCACACACCCATGACTAAAAGCCCCTATTCAGCTGCTGTAAAGGTAATACTTGCCTATCTGAATTCAAGCCCTGGTGTTTCTGTCCCTTCACTTACTAGGTTTGCTGGCTGGTTCCAGAGCAGACAGCAGGGAAGACCAAGCCTTATGTGTTCACCCAAGGCCAAGCAGTACTCAATCGCTCCTTCTTTCC
Source organism: Hypomesus transpacificus (assembly GCF_021917145.1). Lineage (NCBI taxonomy): Eukaryota > Metazoa > Chordata > Actinopteri > Osmeriformes > Osmeridae > Hypomesus > Hypomesus transpacificus. Next base: position 10,756,655 of record NC_061068.1, on the reverse strand, counting down.
CTGCTTTGACACCCCAGCGGTCAAGAGCACCTACTCTGCATCAGTACAGGTGAGCCCTTGGGCTTCCTGAACCAGAGGAGGAAGACCAAAGAGAGGGACATTGCACTATATATTTTTGTTATTCTTTAACCTGTTCTTTCCCCCTCTCTTTCTTTTGTCCTTGTCTCTTGTGTGATATGCTGGGAAGTGCACTTCTCATAGGGGCTTGTTTCCAACTTTTATAGATTTATAATTATCAGTCATGGCTTCTTTTAAAGTTACTTGGGTTCTTGTGAATATTCAAGTTATACTCTTTCTTTCTCAGGTCCCCAATGGCTTCACTGCAGTGATGAGTGCAAGCAAATGGGAGCACAGGAAGGCAGACAACACCTTTCTGTTCACTATGGAGCAGCCTATCCCCTCCTATCTGGTGGCTCTCGCTGTGGGTGACCTGGTGTCTGCTGAGGTTGGACCAAGGTTGGTGGATTGTGCAATATCTCTTCATACAGATTCAATGGGTCTTTCCTTGGGTTAAAGATGAATCTTTATCTTTGCAGTCTTCAATAGTCTTGTGTGAATCAAAGGGCAGTTCATTTACATTTTACCTAGATAAGGTCTGAGAACTTTGAACCTGTAAGGTACATTTCAGAAAGAATGTTGATCATACCCAGTTCCATAGATTACATGCATAAGGAGATTAAACAAAAGGAATTGTGTGGGATTTGTTTTCATTGTCCTTTATATTTATAGTTTCATAGGTGACTGTATCAGATTTCCTCTGTTGCAGGACCAGAGTATGGACAGAACCATGCATGCTGCAGGCAGCAAAGCAGGAGTTTGATGGTGTAATCGAGGAGTTCTTGGCAGTTGGAGAAAAACTATTTGGACCTTATGTCTGGGGGCGGTGAGGGTCTATCTTATATTTCCTTTAACAATCCACTTCGTTGATTATACACTATAGTTCTGCACTTTTACATCTGTTGAAAAATGTGGAGTTACACTGTCTGTAATAGGAAGCAAATGTTACATGTTTGTTGGATTTTTGTCTCTGTCTTAGGTATGATGTCCTATTCATGCCTCCATCATTCCCTTTTGGAGGAATGGAGAACCCCTGCTTGACCTTCGTAACTCCCTGCCTGCTTGCAGGCGACCGCTCACTTGCTGATGTCATTGTGCACGAGATCTGCCATAGCTGGTTTGGTAACTTGGTGACCAACGCAAACTGGGGCGACTTCTGGCTCAATGAGGGCTTCACCATGTATGCCCAGCGCAGAGTGTGCAAGGAGCTGTATGGTGAGATGTGTTCTGGCTCCGTTGTAAAGTCTTTACAGTCTTTACAATTATGGTTGTCTCCATGTAATGCATTGATCATTGTTTGCAGGGGAGGCCTACACATGTCTGGAGGCAGCAACAGGGAGAGCCTTACTCAGGCAACATATGGACAACACTGGAGAAGATCACCCCCTCAATAAACTGCGTGTGATTATCAAACCAGGTCAGATGCATTTGATGTAAAAGCACACATTGACTTTGAACAGTTACACTTATTTTCAAGTATACTAGTCAACTGTGTTGGTTGAGTCCTCTGACATACTCTCTCCAGGTGTTGATCCTGATGACACTTACAACGAGACACCCTATGAAAAGGGTTTCTCTTTTGTCTCCTATCTGGCCTACTTGGTTGGAGACCAGATGCTATTTGATGGATTCCTTAAGGTTGGCATAGACATTTTCCAATTGTCTTTACTGTGCCAAACTGATCCCTACAGACAGAATACAAGGAAGGACTTGTACCTTAAACAATATTGTGTGTATAACTCAACTAAATATGTTATGTGACTAAATCATGATTTCACAGGCCTATGTTAACAAGTTCAAGTTTCGCAGTATAATGGCAGAAGATGCGCTTGAGTTTTTCTTGGAGTTTTTCTCTGACCTCAAAAAGAAGGGAGTCCACAACATTGAGGGTAAACATCATTGGTTGTGTCCTTATTGCATTCTGTTGGGAAAATGAAGTGACTAAGGTCCAGGAAAACAAAACTAATCTGCACATCTGCACTGCGGTCTCATCTATAAGGTCTTGAGTTTGACAGTTGGCTCAATGTGCCCGGTTGGCCCCCATACGTTCCCGACCTGTCTGCCGGTCAGAGCTTGATGAAGCCTGCAGAAGAGTTGGCAGAGCTGTGGAGAGCTGAAGTCCTGGATCTAGCTGGCATTGGCAAAACAAACATCCAGTCCTGGAAGACCTACCAGAGTGTTTACTTCCTAGAGAAGATCTTGGAGAAGTCCCCACTGCCAAGAGGTAGGACTACCTATCAGGAGCTTCACATACAAGGCTCTATGCTTTGTTCTTTAGTCCAAGTGCTATGGTATGTGGAAGAAATTGTTGTTGGTCTCCCCTAGAACAGTGTGACTAGCAGTTCAGGTTCAGGGGTTTTAAGTATAAAACTCGACAAGAATAAGTATCAGTTCAGACACACAAAATGTAGTATTAAAGTCTCTCCGGGGCATGAAGGTCAGAGGATTTCTAGTGAATAAACGAAGATAGCATACAGCCAACAAGTGTTCGTTACACACAGACACATGACTGTCATCAGTACACAATATAAGTTACTGTAGGAACACAAATATAAATGAATAATATAAAATATTATGAACACATTAAGGCAATGACTGATGTACTGATTGTGATTTAGCACTTAGGAAATCTGTGATTTCCTTGATTCTCTTTGACTTTCTTGATACCCTATGGGTCTTTGGGACATGGCCTATTGATTACCACCTGCAATGCACCACACATTGATAGTAAATGTTCAAGGTTTAACACCTTTGTACGAATGATGACGTTCCCTGTCTCCCTAACAAGGTAATATGGAGCATTTGGAAGAGCAGTACCCTCACATTGTGAAGTCAAACAATGCTGAGCTACGACTGCGCTGGGCCCAGATTGTTGCAAAAAATATGTATCAGCCAGGATATAAACATGTACGCAGCTTCCTCAGCAGCCAGGTTTGTAAACTTTTCTAAAATGTAAAAAAAAAAATGCATTTCTATCACGGGATAACTTATGTAGCTGACTCATGTCTGAATGTGTCTATTTCCAGGGAAAGCAGAAGTACACTCTTCCTGTATATCGTGCTCTTTGGAATGGATCAGAGGAGACTAAATCTCTGGCTACCGAGATATTCAGTGCTACCTCTCATCAGCTTCATGTTAATGTCCGCAATTATGTGAAGAAGATTATCACCTAAAGCACAGGCTTGAAGCATGTGTTTTGATAACGATCAAAAGCTGATTTAATCTGAAAAACTTAATGAGAAGGCATTAGACTGCAACCAGACAGATATGATTTAATTGATAAAGGGACATTTGAAATAACTGTGTTCATGTTTAAAACTCATTGAATATGCAGTTTTTCTTTTCTTTTAAGGCTGTATTTTAAATACAGAGTACACATATTTTTAATAAAATCATCTGTTTGCATTTTGTATTCCGTCTTTAATAAAATGTGACAACATGCTTGGCCCCTAAATGTAGAGTCTAAATCAGTGGTCTTCAACTCTGGTCCTCAGGGACCCCATGCCCTCCATGTTTTTAGATATTTCCCTGTTCCAACACACCTGATTCAAATGAATGGTTGTTAACAGGCTTCTGCATAAATGTAACGACCAGTTCATTTGATGATATATCTATGGTTCTCCACATAGAGACATGTATATAAAGGCCTTTATACTGTAGTATATATTTACTGCCACGGCTATGGCGTGAAATTAGTGCCAGGAGAGGGAGCTCTGTAAAAACGATTTGTAACTTGCAAAAAGATTTGTGTCTCTGTAGAAGAAGGCGGGGACACTGCTCCCAAAACCATCTAAGCCAATAAAATATAGCAATTCCTGTGTTCATTATCATTGTACATTTTCGTCTGTCTATCACACAAAGAACGTCAAATAAGGACAAAACTAGAATGCTGATGATTTCAATGGCGAGTCATTTGGTAAGTAGTAAAAAATATCCATGGGCGTGTATCTTTAATGCAACATTTAAAGATTATTCAGTTAACACACTTCATAGTATAAATTAATGGATAAGTGTCGTAGTAAATTGAATAGTGTTTAATGTAAATATGTATTTTTAATGTAAGTGTTACTAGTTTCCGTCTTGTCTCCAGTTGGGCATTATGTTTATTAATATTAGGTGAGTTCGAATTCCTGTAGCGCCGGCGTTGTCTGCAGCCGCCTGCAGCCCGGCTGACTTGAAGCAGCCAATGGCATTCTCAGATTCAAGGCAGCCGGCTGCAGCCACCTGTGGCGCAGCATGAAGTCAATCCATGTCGAACTGACCTAATATCACAACTTCGAACAGTCAACTTGAAAGGTCAAACTAGATGACGGGATATTAGGCTACAGTTATTGGTGGTCATCCTAAAACAGTAAGGAAACAAGTAAAGTCCTTGTATGGACACTGGATGATGATGATGAGCACATTAAAGGTCTAGGAATGCAATAGATTGTTTCATATTCTAAGCAGAAATACCAGGGGGTTTAAACAAGAATAGTCAGTAAAGAGTTTTCACAGCTGATTGTGTGACAGGTTGCCACTATGTTAAAAGGTCTAGTTTTTGGCATACATCTGTTGTTTTGTCTTTTGGTCTTGTAGATTTCTATTTCTCATCTGGCAGACGGGTCCCATTGTCCTTAAGTGGGGGACCCCCCTCCCTTATCATCGTCTCCCAAGCTGTCATCCCCCCCTCACACACACACACATCAATTTTACCCTTGCATGCCTTGCAACCCAACAACCCCCAAACCTCCTAATACACATCGAACCCCAATGGCAGATCCATCAATACCATCGCAACCTGGTGGCCAGACCAGTAAAATTATCCAGCTTAAACTGGTGCTACTTGGGGACTCTAATGTGGGAAAGACCTGTCTGCAGGAACGGTTTGTCAAAGATCGGTTTGACGACAACCCCCCCAATGTTGGAGGTACAGAAGCACATGCTTAGTTGTACACACTTTTCACTTAGTTTAGCCACTTTATACTCTTCCCACTCTCTTGCAAATTGGGCATAAATTGAGCCTACATTATCTTGCCATCCCATGTTCTCTCTCCCCCTTGTCCCAGCTGCCTTTGTGACCCAGATGGTGAGTGTGGATGGTGTCATGGTCAAGTTTGAGATCTGGGACACAGCAGGTCAGGAGCGCTACGACTGCCATGCACCCATGTACTACAGGGCTGCCCATGCAGCCATAGTTGTCTATGACATCACCAACACAGTATGGAAAACAATTTCATATTTGCATCTAGCATAGTCTCCACACACTCTTAACTTTGCATGCACAGATCCACTATTTCTTAGCAGCAGTTCTAGACAAACTGCCTCAGCTTTAAGCAGACTGTCCAGCTGTTTAAGCCTATGGTGTTAACCTTGTTGCTACCGCTAGTCTTCATCCTCTCATTTAAATGTTCTTGCTCTGTATAGGAGACATTTGACAGAGCAAAAAGGTAGGTGACTGAACTCCAACACCGAGCAAGCCCAAGCATAGTCATTGCCTTAGCTGGCAATAAGGCAGACGAATCTGCCAACAGAGCTGTGGAATACGAGGTGAGTACTCAAATACTCCAATAAACTGGTGGAATATATCTAAAAGTAAACACTTCTAACATAGTGTGCTAATGAGTTTGTCATTGACACAGAAAATACAGATCTTTGGTTTTGTGGAATTTATTTCATGCTAGCACTAATAATGCTCCTGCAGGAGGCTCAGGTCTATGCTGCAGACAACAAACTTGTCTTCATGGAAACTTCTGCTAAGACTGCCATGAACATCAGTAATCTATTCCTGGCCATAGGTGAGCAATACATCATCACAAAATCATAGTACTCTCTAAACTTTGATCTCTATCCCTCTCTATTGGAAACAGACCAGACCAACTAATAGCTCTATTTTTCACAGAAATAAACAACAATACATAGTTATACAGCATATCTATTCCACAACCAGCATGGTCTTTCTGGACAGGGTGCCCAGACAGCACCAACATGTAATGCCATTATATATACACCAGAAGGTAGTAATAATTTAATGTTGGAACAGTGTCTCTAAGAAACATTGAGCAACACAAAAATTCATGCAGAAAATATTTTGATCATATCACGATTTATTGTCTTCTAGCCAAGACGGTGCTGGTTGTCGAAGACCAAGAGGATATGGAAATGGAGGATTCACCCTCAGCCAGTCAACTCAGACCAGCAGGGCCGGAGTGGGGCCACTTTTCAGCCCGGGAGTTTCAGGCCCCTTTTTTTGGAATACCAAACAGGGCCAGATGCAGCCTGCTTTAACTGGGGGTGCAGTGAACTTTTCTGGGGGTGATTACAAAAAGGGATTGTATTATTTTTTATATTGATACCATTTTTGAGCCTGCTAATGATCCGAGTGTTAATCAGGCATGGAGCCAGACTAGTAAACATTCTGGGCTTAGCCCAGACCTATGACGTATGGGTTTGATGTGATGCAAGATACTGACTTCCACACGTAATGCGAGCGCGCACACCGCACGACCGAAAATGTTTGGCCATTATTTGAGGGCAAAAATTGTCCCGATTACCCACCCCAGCCCTGCGGACCAGCAAGGCCAAGTGCTGTGGAAGCTGAGATAGAATAGACAAGGACCATGGGCGTATCTAGCCCTATTCAGTTTCATTCGCCCCCCAAAAAAATAATTTTATAAAAAATTAAATACAAAATATTTTTTTCCTTGTATTTTTCTTTCATATTTTAAATCTAAATGTGTTAATTTATCTTCCTAAAACCCAGTAGAGGACACTATTTAAAAGGATTTTTTCAAAAATTTCTTCTGGAGGATCATGCCCCCAGACCCCCCTAGTTTTGCTGGGTCACAGGAAAAATAATAGTTTCATCTAGGGGCTTAGCCCCCCCAAAGTTGGGAACCTAGATTCGCCCCTGACATGGACTAGACCAGGCACAGCAAAAAAGCAATTTTTAGGGAGCAGGCGGTAACATGACAGGTGTGAAAAGTTTTGAGAATTAGAAAAAGATTATTTACGATAGGAATTCAATAGGGGTTTCTGAAGTTCCGCAAACAGAAAGGGAAAGTTCCTATGATAGTAAAAAATAATTGATAAGCCTATCCTATCACACAGCATTCCAACAGTAAGAGGTACAAAATAATAAAAAAATGTATGTTTGCATTCCATTTTTATCTCAGGTGATTATAAATAAATATGTCAAACAAGGGCAATTGTGTCAGCGGTGTGGAAGTTTCTGACAAGAACAATTCCAGGAGGGGCTATGGTGCCGAATAAAAAGTATAATGTAAAGACAAGATACCAGATGCAGCCTGCTTTAACTGGGGGTGCAGTGAACTTTTCTGGGGGTGATTACAAAAAGGGATTGTATTATTTTTTATATTGATACCATTTTTGAGCCTGCTAACGATCCGAGTGTTAATCAGGCATGGAGCCAGACTAGTAAACATTCTGGGCTTAGCCCAGACCTATGACGTATGGGTTTGATGTGATGCAAGATACTGACTTCCACACGTAATGCGAGCGCGCACACCGCACGACCGAAAATGTTTGGCCATTATTTGAGGGCAAAAATTGTCCCGATTACCCACCCCAGCCCTGCGGACCAGCAAGGCCAAGTGCTGTGGAAGCTGAGATAGAATAGACAAGGACCATGGGCGTATCTAGCCCTATTCAGTTTCATTCGCTCCCCAAAAAAATAATTTTATAAAAAATTTAATACAAAATATTTTTTTCCTTGTATTTTTCTTTCATATTTTAAATCTAAATGTGTTAATTTATCTTCCTAAAACTCAGTAGAGGACACTATTTAAAAGGATTTTTTCAAAAATTTCTTCTGGAGGATCATGCCCCCAGACCCCCCTAGTTTTGCTGGGTCACAGGAAAAATAATAGTTTCATCTAGGGGCTTAGCCCCCCCAAAGTTGGGAACCTAGATTCGCCCCTGACATGGACTAGACCAGGCACAGCAAAAAAAGCAATTTTTAGGGAGCAGGCGGTAACATGACAGGTGTGAAAAGTTTTGAGAATTAGAAAAAGATTATTTACGATAGGAATTCGATAGGGGTTTCTGAAGTTCCGCAAACAGAAAGGGAAAGTTCCTATGATAGTAAAAAATAATTGATAAGCCTATCCTATCACACAGCATTCCAACAGTAAGAGGTACAAAATTATAAAAAAATGTATGTTTGCATTCCATTTTTATCTCAGGTGATTATAAATAAATATGTCAAACAAGGGCAATTGTGTCAGCGGTGTGGAAGTTTCTGACAAGAACAATTCCAGGAGGGGCTATGGTGCCGAATAAAAAGTATAATCTAAAGACAATTGCACAAAAAAAAAAAAAAATCATATATTATGTCTATGGTTCTTCCGGTCATACCCATTAAAACGGAAGTTGACACTTTGGTGCCACATATAAATACATCCCCACGGGTGTGCCCACAGAAAAGCTCCTGTCACTTGCCCAAGGACGTTATATTTGGATGTGACTTCTTATTAATAGGACCTTGCAGTGATACGGACTCGCCATGAAATACGCCTTGGTAAAACCAATTTACGACTTCTTAGTCGTAGTAGCTCGCAACTAGCTACTGTAGCTGTGTGTTTGTTAATTTGCCAGCCAAGTGTACTAAACTGACGCTAAGTGAACTAAACTCTTTAACAATTAATCGAACCAACCATTTCCCTTGATAAATTTGACTTAGCTTAATGCCTACAATTTTTTCATGCAAGGCTTGACAGTTTGTTCATTATAGTCGTTGAGGTAGCTTCTAATGTGTGCCTGTGCCTCCAATGTTTCGTCTAGACCACAACAGTGGTTGTGTCTGTTGGAGTAGTTGTGATTTCTACTGTGGGCATCATCTGTTACCTGAGCAAGAAGAAAAAACCTATTCTGACTCTCCAGGACCCTTCTATTAAATACAAGCTGAGGCTCATTGATAAGGAGGTAACGTAGTAGTCGTCTCGACCATTTAATCGGATCAATAATAAGACCAAAACTATGTCTGTATGAACTAACATTCCACTCACGAATAATTTATATCGCTTGGTTGGATTTTACCCTGACTCTAATATCTTGTTATAGGTAATTAATCATGATACTCGCAGGTTTCGATTTGCTCTGCCCTCAGAAGAGCATATTCTAGGCTTACCTGTAGGTAAGTTCTTACTGGCTACTTTGGTTTTGGTAATCTTGGACTAAAACTTTGCAGTATTAAAGCTATAGATAAATCTAACAATCATTTAATAATTGTTGGTAGATTTCAAAGTCAGCACTGGGCCAAATATGTTTTGTTGAAACAGTAATTTAGTTTTAGAGTAATTTACCCTGTATTATTAAGCTTTTCAATCATTTCCCTCAGGAAAGCATATTTATCTCTCCGCCCATATTGACGGCAAATTAATTGTGCGGCCATACACCCCTGTTTCCAGTGATGATGACAAAGGTTATGTGGACTTGGTTGTAAAGGTATAATTGACAAAACAATTCATTCAATATTAAATATGCACATCGTTGTAGACTATACACATAGAAGCAAATATTTACAATGAATCTTGTGATTCATTGTAAATTGTTTTATTTGATCATGTTTGCACTCATTAGCTCCTAATTACTACAAGTTTTTTTTGTTATTCTCATTGCCAACAACTCACTGAATCAACTGAGCAAGGAAGAAGGAAAATACCAAGCAAGTAGCGGTTGTTAGTTTCTTTCATAAAAATGATTTTCCCCACAGATTTATTTCAGGAATGTCCACCCTAAGTTCCCTGAAGGGGGCAAGATGTCCCAGTATCTGGAGAGTCTTGATTTAGGAGATGTTGTGGACTTCCGAGGGCCAGGAGGGCTTCTTGAATACAAAGGACAAGGTTAGATATACTCTAATCTTTACACTAAGAGTAACATTGGGTGTAGTTCTGTGTGTATTGCTGATTTGTGTATTTAGGTGTGTCCAAGTGATTATATGTGGACACATACACCCACCCAGTTTCTAGTATTCCTTAAAAAAATAGTTCCAAACTAGTTTCAAATTCTACAAAACCTCAACAAAAATAAGGCACAATTGAGTTGTGTTACTCTGATTCTTGCTACAGGGCAGTTTGCTATTCAGCCTGAAAAGAAGTCCCCGGCTGAGACCAAAACTGCACGTTCTGTTGGCCTGATAGCAGGAGGAACAGGTGAATCTTGATCCTGCCAAGGAGACTTTGATTGATCTGGTGCCAAGTATACATGCCTGGTGTGTGTGCTTTTATTGGTACTCATCCATTCATTCTCTTGATTCCCTCTTGTATGTAGGCATCACCCCAATGCTACAACTCGTGCGTGCTATCCTAAAGGACCCCAGTGACCAGACCTCTTGCAGCCTGCTTTTTGCCAACCAGGTGTTTGGCCTAAATGTTTCCCATCCAAGATTTTGTATTTAACTTGAATTATGATCTAATGATTTCATTATGTGGTTCTAACCCTTTGGATGACTATTGATTTAATATTAGGTTTTGAATAATTTACCCTTTATTTACAAAATGATGTTGTGTGTGTGTGTGTCTGTGAGTAACAGACTGAGAAGGACATCCTGCTAAGGGATGAGCTGGAGGAGCTGAAGGCCAGGCATCCAGATCGTTTTAGGTTGTGGTTTACTGTTGACAGAGCACCTGAGGGTAAGTTTTTTTCAAAGCACTATATGCTAGTAGGTAGTAGCTAAGATAGTATTGTGTATTGTGGTCAAATGTTATTCAAACAGTACTAAATATGTCACATAAATAACTATCTTCTCTTTATTTTTGCTTCTGTTGTCGTCTTAACTCAGGCTGGGAGTACAGTGAGGGTTTCATCAATGCAGACATGATCCAGAAGCAACTGCCTATCCCTGCTGATGACAGCCTGATCCTCATGTGTGGTCCACCACCCATGATCCAGTTTGCATGTAACCCAAATCTGGACAAGTTGGGATACCGGAACAGTCAGCGCTTTGCCTACTAGCCACCCTTAAGTTGCGAGACACCACTGACCAACTGATGTGTCCTCTGGTCATTTCTGACAATGAGTATATCTTATACTTAAAACCACTGTTTGATTCTGGAAGGAAATACATATGAAAGTACATTTGCTAAAGTCATCTGATGTATCTTGTTCAACTAATGGAGATAGAAGGATCAGAGAGTTTGACACAGGGCGTCTTATGTTAGTTGAACACTACCATGTAAGCCTTTGTCAGAACGGGTTATATTTATTCTCTTTAGCTCTGCCTGTAGGCTCCAGTAGATGCAATACACTGGATCAAATGCTGTATTTTAGATGATACATGAATGCATTTTGTCGTGGTGTTTTGCTAGCTTAAATACAATTCAAACTTCAGTGAAGGCCATTGATGCAGCATTAAAGACATTATGTAAAGTAAAAGAAAGTTAATTTCCAAACTGACTGTTTTGGCAGGTTTAGTCAAACAAGTAGAGTTCCATCCATCCCTCTATACCTGTGGCTGTCTCTTGCTCAAGTTGTTTTTTGTTGGGGGGGGGGGGGAATCCCCTAGGCTTTGACGTTTGGTTTATCTTCCAAATCCCTTCCCAGCATACATGAACCTCTGGGGGTGGTAGTATCTTCAGTGATGACACTAATGTCTCCAGGAGTGAAGCATCTATTTGCTTTTGACCATTTTTGTCTCTCTTGCAACTAAGGCAGGATTTCAAAAGATCACCGTTTCCAAAAGGAGTCAGCCCCAGGGGCTAGGAAACATGTTCAGCTTCTGATCATGTTTCAACCTCTTTCTGGTGTACAGATCTCCCTGCTGAAGCAGTCCATGAGGCAACATTGGCTGGATGTATCTAGACTGTAGCCTATGCTAATTCAACATTTTGAGCCCTTCTACACTTTTGTTCAAAGTTGTATGCTCTTATATCCTATGCTATCCCTTCAAGCCTCAGCTATGAACATAAAAATGCTGAAACGCCACTTATAACGCACTTGAAACTCGCATAAAATACCTGCAATGCATTTAAATATGATGTCAGTTAGCATACAATATTTTGTACGTGGACATTTGACGCATACTCAATAATAAAAGTGTTTTGTGAGCTGTCATAAGAACTAGAACTCCTCCTTTGCACTCTTTGTTACATATCATGGAACACCAATACCATTATTTCGAAAAAAATAAATGTTAGCATTTGGTCAGATTAGACAAAATGGTAGTTGTAAAAGGTCCTCTCCACTAGCGCACTGTTTAGTTCTATGCTATATTGAATAGGATTATGGGAGATTGTATGCGAATTGCGATACAAAGCTTATATCCATATAGAAAATGTATCTGCTGATTCTGCTCAATAGTTAGCGTTAAAGCATAATGTTAAACATGAATAAGATTGATATTAGCAAAACAGATATAATTGGAAGGGGCTTTTGCTAGCCTACTGCAGGATAACATTTGCCGTTTACGTCCAATAGGTGGGGATGCTGGGTCATTGTTTATGAAACGAGACGCGTCAAGCCAGTTGAAACTCGACTTTTTGGTTGTCATTTCATTACATTAGACTAGCAGTGTTGTGTTGACTGCAGGGGGGGGTTTGGCTTGTTTTTGTGTGAGAATCCGGAAGGATCAAATTTCGTTTTACCCTGGAGAGTCTGGTATGTCCGTTCAATGAACATTTTATAACCGTATCTCACATTATTAGGTTACACTGACAAAATACATGTCTTTTTACTTTTTGGAGTGAGACCACTAGTTTTAATTACACCACAGATGTGTTATCTGTGTCTATCGACTGTGGGTTTTGGCTACAGAATCGATACCGATTCCGGCTGAATATAACCGAGCTAGGCTACTATTAGCAGAAGGCTAGCCAGTTAGCTATTTAACTTAAAATACAGTGAGCAAGCAATCAGTAATCAAATCAGTTCAATTGTAACTATATACTATGTAGCTATCTTTAGTTAACAGGATTGGGTTGGATGCGTTTGGGTAGCCTTCGTGTGTTCTCATTTGTCTTGTACTGCAGCTAGCCTCTAGCTTAGTAGTCTAGCTAGCTGCTACTAGCGAACGTCACTCGACATGAGCGTGCAAAACTGTACAGTAGTGCTTGTTTCCCCGAATTGGTTCAGTTAGCTAGCTAATATAACGCATCGTTAGATTTGGTTGTGGAGAACTGTTTGGTTGTAGCTAGCTAGCTAAATCAGCTTGAGTTCTATAGCTAGTTTACTATTGCGACTTGAGTTTCGCTGCTAGCTAGTTAACGTCAGAGTTAGCTGTTTCTGTTGTCAGCGGGTTCCGTAGTCGCAGGATACGCTAACATAATAAGTAGAGTTTTCAGGGCTAAACATTTATAATTGTTTTGTGGATCCGAGATATAATTTCTTATTGAATACATACATTGAATTCAAGTTATGTCTATAGTTTAATACCAGAGTATTAATATACATACTAATATAGTGCCTCCACAACATTCACATGAAAGGTCTCAGGCCTACTCAACACATTTTGTTTTTCAGTCCAAGAGAGTATATAAACCATTTGGAGGTGAAGACCCCCAAATCCTAATCACTTGCAGTTGTCAGAGGTAAATTTGAACCCTTCACTTAAAAGAGCTTAGAAGCCGTTTATTTTGCATGTCACAGAGCTTTTATGCATTTGTTGTTCTTCAGTGTCCTCAGTGACAACTGAAGTGTCAGGCTTCAGCAGGACACAGAGACGGAGAATAGGTCATCAGGCAGTCTCCTTATGTCAGGCCGAAACGGTTCTGCAAGTGATGCAGACTGTCGGATTTCTGAGGACTGCCGCGTCCCAGACGTGGAACTGATGGAGTTGGGACCTCTGCTAGAGGAGGGGGGGCGGCAGTCTGGCAACAAAGGCATGCTGTCAGAGGTGAGTTTGGGGTAAAATACATGTACTGAGTATTGTCCTCTAAATAATCACCATGAACCTAACATGGACTCTACTCTATCCACAGGGAGCCTCTGTGCTTGCTGATGACGAGGAGGAGGATGATGAGGTGGGAGAGGTCCTGACATTGCCCCTTCAGGCTCACCATGCCATGGAAAAGATGGAGGAATTTGTACACAAAGTAAGTTCTCTTCTCTGTGTCATACTGTGTACACCTATCTGGGGCACCACAGTCTAAATACATTTTGCACCTGAGATTGATGTCTGCAACCTGTCAGCTCACTCCACAACTGGTTTTTCCTGTTGGCTCCAGGATTCTCAAGCAACTTATGTAATGACACAACATATTAATCTTACAGGTGTGGGAGGGGCGCTGGAGGGTCATTCCTTTTCATGTCCTGCCGGAGTGGCTGAAGGACAATGACTACCTCCTCCATGGACACCGACCCCCCATGCCCTCCTTCCGGGCATGCTTTGGAAGCATCTTCAGGATTCATACAGAGACTGGAAATATCTGGACTCATCTTCTAGGTGAGCTTGAACTCACTTTTTGAACTTTTCCCCTTTATGTTATAAATTCCAATCTACCTGTGGCATTTTATGTACATAATTGTTTTTGACCATATCTGATTTGTATGTTAAAACTTTACTTAACAGCTATCTGCCTGTCCAGCCAGCTAAATATTCTTCACTACAAAAGTATACAGTACAATGCCTTATAATAGTGAGAATACAATTTAACATATTAGTTGTAACTTTGTAACTGTTAAAATTCCTCTAGATATTTTGGTTTCTGCATTTGTTGCCTGAACTGGTTCCTTTCTCCTGTCAGGATTTGTGGTCCATGTAAGAAGCAGGCTCAGAATTGCTAGCTCTAAACCACACTGTGATCCACTTGTGATGACCTCATTCTTTCTTCCCCAGGGCTGATCTTGTTTATTTGTCTGGGTACGCTCACCATGCTACGGCCCAACATGTACTTCATGGCCCCCCTGCAGGAGAAGGTGGTTTTTGGGATGTTTTTCCTGGGGGCAGTGCTCTGTCTCAGCTTCTCCTGGCTTTTTCACACCGTCTACTGCCATTCCGAGAAAGTGTCTCGCACCTTCTCTAAGTAAGGCCACTCCTCCTCTACCTGGACAATGGGAAAGACTGTGATTAAATTCCTGTTTGTATTGTTTATCTTTTCATATACACACAAGAGGGATAAATCGAATATCTTTGTGTCATTTAATTGTGACCTGTTGTTGCCAGGCTTGACTACTCAGGCATTGCCCTTCTGATCATGGGCTCCTTTGTGCCCTGGCTCTACTATTCCTTCTACTGTTCCCCTCAACCACGACTCATCTACCTCACCATTGTCTGTGTGTTGGGCATTGCTGCCATCATTGTGGCTCAGTGGGACCGCTTCTCAACCCCCCGGCACAGGCCCACACGAGCAGGTAACATTCACAGTGAAAAGTACAAAATTGTTGCTTTCATATGCTACCTGCTCACTTTACGAAACGCCTAACTTCATGTGTCTTACAGGAGTGTTTATGGGTCTTGGATTGAGTGGCATTGTCCCTACCATGCACTTTACCATTGAGGAGGGCTTTGTAAAAGCCACCACAGTTGGCCAGATGGGCTGGTTCTATTTGATGGGGGCCATGTACATTACTGGGGCTGGACTGTATGCTGCCAGGATTCCTGAACGTTACTTCCCTGGCAAGTGTGACATCTGGGTATGTGTATATTAGCAATACTGCACAGGTTTTCTGTCATAACAATGAAATATTGCTCATAAGTGTTACATAATTCTGATTTGACATCCTTCTTTGTCCCCCATCCTCTCCCTTTCTCTCTAGTTCCATTCCCATCAGATTTTTCATGTGTTGGTGGTGGCGGCCGCCTTCATTCACTTTTATGGAGTCTCCAACCTCCAAGAGTTCCGATATGGCCTGGAGGGAGGCTGCACAGATGATACCCTCCTCTGAGAGGCCTGACCATGTCCCCCTCGGTCTTTCCATGTTTGAAGCCCCTTTCCTATACCCCCAAAAACTGCTGCTGGAACTCAATATGGTCACTTATTGGTCTTCTCCACTCCTCTCCTTATTTTTTCATGTCATACTTGGTTGATGGTGATGTTTTGGCTCGTTTTACCCTCATTAAAGTAGCATTAGACACTGAACTAAGGAGTGGAATCGCAGTGTTGCAGCACCACTTTTTGTAATTATCTAGGGGTACTCCCTTCATTTTAGCTCATGAAGAACAATATGGGAATTTGGCCAGATTAAAAGTTCTTAAAGCCCATTTTCAAGAGGCAAATTGTAGATCTTCCTAAATCAAGCTGTTAAAAGATTGTAATTAACATGATGCAGGTTGAGTTTGACTCACTTTTATTCAAGGAACTGGGTTAACAGACCCAAACGGCAACATAAAACTACTTGAATAAAATGTCTGTCCAATATAATTGAGATACAATCAAACCATATCTACTTGCTAGATTACAGTAAATATTTGTCAACATTCTTAATTTGATATTTCACTCAGAATTGACAGCATTATTTTTAGACCTTTACTTTGATTTACTAGTTTAAATATCAAATAATATACATTTTGAATGAACTTTCTCTGTGACTACGAGACTTGGTGTTTGTACCGTATGTCTTCATCCCTTTTCAATCAAACTAAATCTTACAGGATCGATTGCTGGAATGAAACTGTCTGGGCAACGCACAATGGGGGAAATCTGGGAAAAGGTCAATGTTACCTTCTCATCTTGAGATCTGTTTCTTTAAAACTTATATTTCTGGATGCTATGAAAACATAAAAGGTCAAATGCACCTTAGCAGTATATATTATAATAATTTAAACTGTAAACCATGCAACTGCATGGAACCCACCATGCAGAACATATATGAAATTATCTTTAGTATTCCTGTGCCTTAGGCCACTGGAAATAGTTTTGAAATAGATGGGCCAATATTACAGTCAAGTGAACTTAATTTGGATCTCAAGATATAGTTACCTTTTCGTTTGCTTTTCCATATATCCAATCAGAATTTTGAACTCCATCAATAGGTTTTTTCAAACTGCTGTTTAAGACTTATTTTTTTAAAGCCGACTTATTGCGGCTTTATTACAAAGACTAAGCAATCTCTGTATTCTTGACTTTGTGTTGTGTCCTGTGTAGAAAAGTGATGAATCATACATTTGAAATGTAAACACATAATAAATATTTATTAATGCTAAAATTGAAACCAATTGAAACATACCTTTTTTGTTCTAAAAGGTTTCCACAACCCCATATACTTACAAATAACATTTTTTATTTTGTCCTATATTCTTACTAACACTATATGGAATGGTCAAAGGACATTTGCACTGTAGGAGTTGCAGTCGTCTACCATGGAACTTTCGTTAGATGGATTTTGTGGAAGGAATCATATTAACGGTGCACATTATCACGCTGACATGAAATGCCAAAAAATCGCAGCAGTTTGTACCTCTCATTCAATTTAGTTACAATGTGTGTGCTGTAGTAGAGTATGGTATTTGTATTAATTCACGATTCGTATTGACTGACTTAATAAAGCAGTTTGGCAACACCAAATTGGTAAGGAAAGATTACAAAACAGAAGATACGACTCGGAAGTTCCGGCTGATCAGCTAGCCAGTTCATTTTATGGTCCATCCTTACTGGTCTGGTTCGCTAGATAGCTAACTCGAACTGTAGAAAATATTTAACTTTGAGAGCATCACTTCGGTATTTTTTATGAATACTAAAGTCAAATAATTTACCTTACATCACCATTCAAAATGGACAACAGTGTAAAGAGTTCCTCATCCGAAGGATCCATTGTTGACCGATCTGCACTGGTGTCAGACGATGGGAAGAATAAAAAGTCAGTTTTATGCCAACGTTGTGGATCCAAGGTTCTCTGTTCAGGAATGGCTACTTTTACAGAGAAGGAGGTAAGATTCAAACTTAAGGCAATAAAAACGAGTAAACTGAAACACCCATGTGATACACACATGTGCTACCGAGTAAGATCAATTTCACTGTCATGTCATCTGTCATTTCATATAGCACGTAGGCCTATGAAATGTAGACTACTCGACAAAACATTGCATCATTTAACTGTTTTGTAATTATAGCAGAAGACATTACTTTTTAAAGTGTATTTTGCTCATTAAACAATACTATGTACATGGCGTAGTTTGAGACTGCATGGCTTGAAACAGTTGACTCTATAAAACTTGGTAACCTATTTATCAAGAATCTTGTGTTTTTTCTTCTTACTATTATTTATTAGCTCTTCCTGCCTTCTATGCGAAAAAAGACCACCATCAGCCAATCAGAGGGCTCTGTGGATGGGGACACGCTGACCACGCATTGGTTAGTCGACGACATGTACACCTTTGAGAACGTTGGCTTTACCAAGGACGTGGGGCGAATCAAGTATCTCATTTGTGCAGACTGTGAGATTGGACCCATAGGTTGGCATTGCTTGGATGACAAAAAGAGCTTTTACGTTGCACTGGATAGGGTCGACCATGCCTAAAATGGTCTGTTGTCAGAACTTTTTCTTCTTCAATTGTGATTCATTCATTTTTCCATTCACCGTGGGGTTGGGTGTTTTATATAACATGTTTATCTAACAAATGCATACTCTTTACTATTCTCTTGTTATTCTGATAGAAAAAATGCTTCTCATATGGATGAATTCTATGAAGCTGTTGATTAATTCACTACTGTAACTAAGCCCTCTGATGTAGGTGGACTCAAACTATATGTGCATGTTTACGTATTATTTTCCAAATTTAAAAAATATTATTACTGCCCTCGGTTTATATTAATGGAGATTGAAATTTAAATTGATGTGTTGAACAATTAGCAATAGCCTATGTTTTGTGCTACAGAAGAAGGTATGCTACTCGTAATCATCTACGATAGACTTGACCACTCCCCGAGTCTCGCCTGCCGACAAGGGAGGCTTTGCTTGATAAGTGAAATTAATTTGTGGTATAATAGTCAGTACTGTAGGTATAGGCAAGGCCACTTTGGCTGTTGGTCAGCAGGAAAGTTTGCCTCCATACTAACCATAACAGGATCATCACAACAAGTAAACCTTTTAACAACAAAGTTGCATTCTTTGTATCTAATCATTTTACAGCATTGAGCATAAACATAAAAATAAAATTCGTATCATTCAATACCAAAGTAAATGCTTTTTCTGATTGTAAAAGTAGGTTATGTTAGAAAAGGTATGCTTGTTACGTCCAGAATGTGTAGTTATCGAGCATTTGTCACATTATATGTAACATATACAAACATACCTGGTTGTATTCCATTTGTGATCACTGTTCACTGTTCACACCCTCTCCTGGCAGAGAACGACTACCCAATCATGGAGTCTACCGAGGCCATTTAAAAAACGAGGTCCGGTCACTATGATGTTATGATATGAATACGCTTATCTTTACGTTTGTCTTGAAACATAACTTTTGAAGACTAGTTTACACCGAAAATGTTTCCTTCGTTTGAAGAGAACTCAATTTAACGATCTGCTACATTTTGCAGTAATCCGTTGCCCTATTCAACGTCAAATACTTATATATACTTGTTGGTATAATCTTAGTAAGGAAGTACAGGGAACAGTTCAGTATGCCCTTGCTATGTACTAAACTGATTGATTCATTTTAGTTGCTGACGCGCACTCAAATTGTATCTACATTAGACTGTACAATTTTCTTTTGACCGAGATTGTTATATTAAGGGATTTATAAATAATTGTGACTTGCATCTATCACAAAAAGTTGTGTTTATTTATATGTGGATTCTTTGTTGCCATTGTGCATAACTCAAGGTCTCTACTTTCTGAAGCGGAAGTAGGTGTTGTTCCACGACTGGGATAGTGCGTGAGAGCAACTGTGGTGATGTTCTTAATTGACCGATTTAAAGGGAGTAGCTAGTTCAATAGAGAAGACAGTTTTATTGAAGTTTAGTTAGAACATTGTAATAGTACATCTCTAATATTTTAAATGAAGATGCAACGATGACCCAGCAACCACCAAACGAGTTCATTGCTCCACCGGAGTGTCCTGTTTTTGAGCCCAGTTGGGAGGAATTTGCCGATCCATTTGCGTATATCAACAAAATACGTCCTATTGCAGAGAAAACTGGAATCTGCAAAGTTAGACCGCCGCAGGTTGGTGTATTTTATCAGGCTGCAAATCAAATCTTTTAAAACTAGAGTTGGTCAACAATCGTTGAGATTATGTTTGGCCGTTATGTTGTTTTTTAGACAGATTTTCAACATGGCGGATTGGCTTCAGTTGAATTGTTAGCTAGCTTGCTAGCCCTATGCAAACGTAACGTAGTTGTGTAGCTAGTGTGGTGTGTACAAGAAACTGCATGTCCACTCATGCACGCGCTCGAATCATCTTTTAGTCGCTACAAAGTTACATCTGAAAAAATACTCTCTAAAGTAATTGTCACCTAAGCATCATATACGTTGACTTTTAACGTTTCTATATGAAGAGTATTTAATTATAAATTGGTCGTGTACATGCAGACTTGCTCACTTCCTTTCTGGAGTTGGATGTTTTGAAAGGACACGGAAATTATATTCACCATCATGCCGCTTGACATTAACCATGTTCATTTAGCATCTACAGTAATTAAAATACGGCTGTTGCATAATTACAGGCTCACAGCTTAATACAAAACTCGTCTTAACATGGTTCATCATTACATTGCCTTGTTTTTAATGCTTGCCGTGACAGTTACGTGCATCGTGACCACGTCTTTATGGAGAGGAACGGAAGGATGGGTTGTAAAATGGAAGTGTACATTGTAGAAATTGTAGAATCTACAAATGTGCAAAATACATTTCTAAAAAAGTGTATCACAAAGCTGAATTAATTCGGTGTTTACTTCCTAAATTTACCAATTATTTGGGTAGGTGTAGGGTGGTTTAAGGCACCCTACAGTATCGGTGAAAAGTCTCGTCAAGGGTATTAGGAACAGCTTATAGTGTTACATGATGAGATATTGTTGTGTCTTTGCCAACAACGGCCCAGACCAGTTCATCATGTGTTTGATGTGGACCTGGCTTGGACAAGTCCTCATTTTTGACTGCATTATTCAAAATGGATTTTGTTTTGGATTTGGACAAACTGGGTAGTCAATTATTTTCACTGTATTAATAATTAATTATTCAGGTGTGCTGAACTGTTACAGAATAAGTAAAAACTGAGGTAATACACAAAATATAATATAGAGTTATTATCTTAACATGTACTGCAGATGGTATTAGAGAGTTATCTTTGTCATGGTTTGTTTCAGGCTAATCAATTCATTTTAAACCTTGTACACGATAACCCGCACTTTCTTTAAATGGAAACTTGCACCCTACTTCAGATCATACAGCGTAAGCAATGCGAATACACAGGAAGGCACTTCTTTACTTTAAAAAGCTTTTTTGCATTTGGGTGTAATATTTAAAGCATATAGTTAATAAGATACTACTGTCCCAATAGTCTACAGTGCCCGTGAGGCAGTCAATGAGCAAGAGGTCGGTGACACACAGTTCTAGATAATGCAGTGCCTGTGATGCAGCTGATGATTACAGTTTTTGTCAGTGGCTTTGGTACATTTCTCAGGTCGCTATATAAATACTTGGACAACCTCCACATCATATAGTCACTTATACACATATAACCCTCCAAATATAACAACATATTTATTAAAAAATAAATGTCTCAGGCTATGGTTTTCTCTAGATTTGGTTAATTGACCTACTCTTCAAAGTTGAGGGTGAACTGTGAAAAGACAGTGGTGCTCAGTTAGTGTCAGTTGATAGATGGTATTGTTTGCTCCTCTAGGAATGGCAGCCGCCATTTGCATGTGATGTGGACAGACTGCATTTCAACCCCCGGATACAAAGGCTTAATGAGTTGGAGGTATGTGCTTTTTTTCAGTTTGTGATTATTAGTCTATATAAATATTGAATTTAATGTACTTAACCACAAGTCAAAAGATGAGGGAAACATATTTATGCTGGTAAAGCTCAGCATTGTGAACTTCTTCCAGGAAGTGTAGTGGAGAATCTTTAGTTTTTCAAATGAAAAGTTTTTTATATTTTTCTCAAAATAATTGTACAACACTGCAATTGAGATGATGGCATATTTTTTCTTTTTCTATTGTTTGTCTGTATTGAGTAGGCTCAGACCAGAGTCAAGCTCAACTTCCTTGATCAAATAGCCAAGTTCTGGGAGCTGCAAGGATGCACATTGAAAATTCCTCATGTTGAAAGAAAGATTTTGGACCTATACCAACTCAACCAGGTATGTAGCCTACTACGCCTTTCACACCCAGGTTGTAGCAAATAAGACATCATGAATTTAACAGCATACCGCTCATTTTGGTGTCTCAACTGGAACATTTACTGAATTACATATGTTCCTCTTCCCAGTTGGTGAAGGATGAAGGGGGGTTTGATGCAGTATGCAGAGAGAGGCGATGGAGTAAGATATCTGTTAAAATGGGGTTTGCTCCGGGTAAGGCTATTGGCTCTCATCTACGGGCACACTATGAGAGGATCCTTTACCCGTACAACTTGTTTCAGACTGGAGCCAACCTTCTGGTAAGTCACGACTCTCCCTGTTTGGCACTCTTGTAACTGTCATATGCATACCCAAAACACACACAACCCTCCTCATTACCATTTCTTTCAAAAAGGATAGTCTTTTACTATGTAAGGAGTTGGTTCCACCATCTGGCCTACTGAGTTATAGATGAGACCTGTGACCTGAAAGAAGGCCTGTGTCACTGAAACTTTAAAGTTTTGTGGCTCGTTTCTTTCCCATTTTTGTTTGTTTATTTATTTCCCTGTTTTCTCCTTGTATTGTAGCTGCACCATAAGACTATTAAATCAGGCTCAATTGTTGTTCTGATTAGGCAGCGCACTCCAGTGATTTATTGTCCAGAACCTCTCTTTGTGATGTCTCTACAATCCCATTCTACTGTTTCATGCAGAAACCCACCTTGACCAGTGACACCAAGGACAAGGAGTACACTCCCCATGATCTTCCCCAGCGCCAGTCTGTCCAGCCCGTGGAGAATTGCAGTGTGGCGCGCAGAGCAAAGCGCATGAGATCAGAGGTGAGTCCCCTCCCTGTTCTTGCTGCCATATCATGCATAGTACATCATGCAGATGAGGTAGGCCTACTTTGTAACTAATGTGCACAAAACAAGGTCCATGTCTATCAAATACCAATGTCTTCTGAGAAATCCCCCTCCTTTTTATTACTGTCTTGAATGTTTTACTTAATTCTTTCACCGGTCTCATTGGCAGGGAGGATGTCTTAAGTCTGAGCCAAGCGAAGTGTGTGAAAATCGTCCGAATCTTAGAAGGAGGATGGGCTCATGTGTGGTCAAACCAGAGCCTGGTGAGTATTGACAACATTTGATCAGTTTAGTCTCCGGTGTAGATTGCACCAAATATGTGCATGATGGTTTGCAAGTAGTGTAGAAGGAAAGAATTTCTGATCGCATTCAATGCAAGTCAATAAACTGTAAGCAATAGTCAAATCGCTGGTCTTAGTTGACAATTTAACAACTGCCTTCCAGGGAAAATTACACCTGTTGAGGTGAAACAGGAACTCATACAGCATGAGGAGCTAATCACGGACAAAGAAAATTTACTGACTAAGAAAAACGACCCCACAGTGAGTAAAGTTGATCATAAAAACACTTTTACTATACGCCTCTTTTATACTTGGATTATGATAGAAAAAGCATTTGAGCAGTGTGTGTTTGTTTTTAAATACTTTCTATGAAGTCGTCCAACTGTATGGTCTAACCTTGTGCTGTCTTCCTAGATGGACCAATACATGTGTCTGGTGTGTGGCAGTGGGACTGCAGAGGACCGTCTGCTGCTGTGTGATGGCTGTGACGACAGCTACCACACTTTCTGTCTGATCCCACCTCTCCATGATGTCCCCAAAGGAGACTGGAGGTGTCCCAAGTGTCTGGCGCAGGTGTTTGATTTTCTGCCACTCTCTCCCCACCCTTATTATCCTAATGCACTGATTTTATGAAAAGAGAACATAAACATGCAACCAATGGAGCTATTCCTGCTGTTTACTTACATTTCCAAAATCAAGTAAAGTTAAATGTGGTGTGCTTATTTAATTAGAATTTACATTATTTGATGCGCACATATACTTTGTACATTTTTCGATCTTGTTCTAATGTCCCCCCCTTAGGAATGTGGCAAACCTCAGGTGGCCTTTGGCTTTGAGCAGGCCAGCAGGGACTACACCTTACAAACTTTTGGAGACATGGCTGATTCCTTTAAGTCAGACTATTTCAATATGCCAGTTCATGTAAGTTTTGCGAAGGTTGTTCCTCATCAGGCATAAACAAATACCTTATATTCTGTTATGCAGCCGGACTCATTGGACCCAGGTTTAACGACTGTTCTCTTCGTCAGATGGTTCCAACAGAACTGGTTGAAAAGGAGTTCTGGCGTATGGTAAGCACCATTGAGGAGGATGTCACTGTGGAGTATGGGGCAGACATCGCCTCCAAGGAATTTGGCAGCGGTTTCCCTGTCAAGAATGGACCATTCCAAGTTTCCTCTGAGGATGAGGTAGGCACAATTACATGCTTACCTTCCATTTATGACTGAGCCTATTTTCAAACTATTAGACATTCCTAAGGTTTATTGATAATGGTGCATTAAAGGCAGGATCGGTAATGTTGAGACGCACTTTGTCACATTTGCAAAAATAATCTTCAAATCCTGATCGCAACCAATACATATAAATATTTTACAGTAAAATGAAATAAATCCTGTATCTTTGGGCGTCTCTGTTATAAACACAACCAATGATTTACTTCGGACCGAACTTAATTATTGGATGGCATTTGGACCGAATACAAATATTAGACAGGCTACTTGTCGGTCTGTCTACCTCCCAGTAGTAGTCAGGCAGTGCGTTTATGTGTTTTGGGGGAGGGGCTTTGAAGGGAGGTGTTGGGATATTTTGGTTTGAATCCTTTTGAATTCAAGCCAAAATTGGTAGGTTCACAAAATGTACTGATTCTGCCTTTTTAAGCAAATGCCTAAGCTAGTTAACTAGAATTTTTCATTGACATTAAACACAAATGTACACTACTATAATGCAGTTGTTACATAAGTTGACCTGTTAGCTGTTGAAAACATCACCTGGAGGTATGTAGAACAGTATATTCAGTCCTGTCTCTGACTCATAGGAGTACCTCAGCAGCGGCTGGAACCTGAACAACATGCCAGTGATGGAGTCTTCTGTGCTGACTCATGTTACGGCTGACATCTGTGGGATGAAGTTACCCTGGCTTTATGTTGGCATGTGCTTCTCTTCCTTCTGTTGGCACATCGAGGACCACTGGAGCTACTCAATCAATTACCTACACTGGTACAGCACACACTTTCTGGCCAATTGGATTCTAGTAGTTACTTCTAAATGTTATTAATCAAGCAGTTTTTCCTCATGTAAATGTCATGCATACTTCTGTGGATGAATAGCCAATGGTGTTTTTTACTTGATGGTTGCCATGTTCCCAGGGGGGAGCCCAAGACATGGTATGGAGCTCCTGGTTATGCTGCTGAACAGCTGGAGGGGGTCATGAAGAAACTGGCCCCTGAGCTCTTCGAATCCCAGGCTGATCTTTTGCACCAGCTGGTCACCATGATGAACCCCAACACACTCATGAACCATGGAGTTCCGGTAAACAAAAACACACCTACAACATTCATAATTTAAGATGGTGTCTCACCTTTTACACACTTTGCAAATGTTACACATAACCGTGACATCATTCTTCTAGATTTTTCGGACCAACCAGTGTGCTGGGGAGTTTGTTATCACCTTTCCCAGAGCTTACCACAGTGGATTTAACCAGGGCTTCAACTTTGCTGAGGCTGTCAACTTTTGCACTATGGACTGGGTTAGATACCTCAATACTAATTCAGAGACACATCCAAATGGACATTTCTTGTAAATAATTGCATCGTTGAACTGTCTAGAACACAAGCCTGCATTGTTCTGATGCTGCTGCTTTGTTCTCCTGTTGAGGAACTTACTCTGTTGTTCTCAGATGCCGATGGGTCGTCTGTGTGTGGACCATTACCGGCAGCTGAATAGGTACTGCGTCTTCTCCCATGATGAGATGGTTTGTAAGATGGCCTCCAAGGCCAGTACCATGGATGTAGTCCTAGCCTCAGCTGTGCAGAAAGACATGGTGAACATGATCAAGGAGGAGGAGGACCTACGGGGCAAAATCAGCAATTTGGTAAGAGAACCATGTCGTAACTTTTTCATACTGTTGGAATGACCGTCAGTTCAGGGTTGTGTAATATCCACTCGAATATTTTCAAAAAAAAAAACATTTGGGTCCCTAAAGCAGATGAGCAATGACAAAACACAAGGATCAAAATTGGTTATCATTGCCAAAAAATAATGCTGGTGTTTTTTGTTTTCTTTAGCAAAATGTTTAGGGCATTTTTGCTTTAATGGGACAGAGATAGTGAAAAGTGACAGGAAGTGTGAGAGGGAGAGAGAGAGGGCCCCTGCGGTAAGGCCATAGCCCTATAAGCTAATCTTAGACCCTACATGGTACCCACACTTAACCAGTGAACCTACGAGGCACCCAAAATGTTTTGAAAGGTTTGAGCGTTGTGCAGTAATGCCTCTACTATGTGTCTGTGTCCCTAGGGTGTGCTGCACTCCCAGAAGGTAGAGTATGACCTAATGCCAGATGAAGAACGTCAGTGCTCCAAATGTCGGACCACCTGCTACCTGTCTGCCCTCACCTGTCCCTGCAGCCCCGGGCAGCTGGTGTGTCTGCACCATGCCCAGGACCTCTGCTCCTGCCCCCCTGAAAACTATACTCTCCAGTGAGTATATTCCTACTGGTACCACATAGTGGTACATAATAAGACTTCATTTTCCCCATGTTGATCCGTTTCATGTAAGTGGAAATGGAAGGAAAGTCAAAGTTGTAAACACTGTTGTATATGCTGCGTGTATTTGATCGTACAGCTACAGGTTCACTCTGGCACAGTTGTACCCCATGTTTGAGGCAGTGAAACTACGTGCTGAATCCTTAAGTGAATGGGTCTATAACGTCACTGACATACTGGAGGCCAAACAAGACAAGAAGAGAGGCGAGTTGTTTATTATAACAATTTGTGACCTAATAATTAGACTAATTGTTAGATTAAACTACTTTTCCACAATGCTTAGTGTATTGTGAGTGTGTTTGGGCTTGGACTAACTGTTGTTTCTGTGTGCCCAGGTCTGGAGGAGCTGCGCTCTCTGGTGGAGGAGGCTGAGGTGAAGGCGTTCCCCCAGAAGGACCTCCTGCAGCAGCTTCGTGCCGTCACCCAGGATGCAGAAAAGTGTGCTGTAATGGCTCAGCAGCTACTCAATGGGAAGAGGCAGACCAGGTACTGATACAGCATTGACAACACGCACTCTTATTTAACTTCATGAAACCATTTCCAGTGTTTATGTTTATATTAAACAGCAAGTTCACAGCAGAAAATGCAGTTTGTCTGGCAGTTCTCAAAGTGTGTGTTTTGTCAGGTATCGGTCCGGAGGAGGGAAGACCCAGAGCCAGAACCTGCTCACTGTGGAAGAGCTGAGGTCATTTGTCCAGCAGTTACATGACCTGCCCTGCAACATCCGCCAGGCCCCTTTACTGAAGGTACAGCAGCCCCAGATATTTACCTCTACCGTTAAATACACGGTATGCTCTTCAGTTAAAATGCAATGCAGCTATTGCACCGTTACGAAACAATTAAACCAAATATCACATTTGCAACATTATATAGTTAAACTTATTTTGAACCATCAGGACCTCCTGAAGCGGGTGGAGGACTTTCAGCATTGCAGTGAGAAGCTCCTCATTCAGGAAGCCCCCAGTCCCACAGAGCTGCAGGGTCTGCTGGACATAAGCCTTGGCCTGGATGTGGAGCTCCCGCAGTTGGCCCCGCTTAGGGAGAGGTTGGAGCAGGCCCGGTGGCTGGAGGCTGTGCATCAGGCAAGCAGCAAGACCCAAAGCCTGTGTCTGGACACCATGAGGAGGCTGATAGACCAAGGAGTAGGCCTGGTCCCACACAGCTCAGTCGAGAAGGCCATGGCCCGACTGCAAGAGCTTCTCACAGTTTCAGAGCACTGGGAGGAGCGGGCTCTTAGCCTCATGGAGGCCAGGTGAGGCTTGGGCAGAGGACATGTTATCAATCCACCGGATTTGCTATAAAAAAAAATGAATACAGGGCCCTTAAAGGTTGACATTTCCACTTGAACCTTTCCACTGAATTGTGTACAAGTTGTCAGTAGGGATGGGACGTATGGCACTGACGCATCGATGCTTGCGTCGCAAAACCAATACGCACAGTTTCGAAAAAGTGTTTTGGAGCTTGTATCAAATTACGAAACCACGTGACAGATGACGTTCAATGCTTCAAACGTCACAAACTGGTTCGAAGTTTTGCCGCTCTTCTGAACCAGAGCCATGGAAGGAACGAAGCCACCGCTTCTTGTTAAAGACAAATCTCACATTGTCAGAGAAGCAGCACCAGGCATCGCTAGAGTTTCTTCCATCAGTCATTATTATTTAGCCAAATCCGTATAGTAATAATTATAAATCCGTGCATTTGTGTTGTGTTATTTTATTGAAATGAAACGTAACATGATAGGACTAGGTAGGTCTATACAGTGCCCAAAAAACAAATGTTGATGATTCGTCAACATTGTCAACAGTAATAATAATTTGTAAAAATAAAGTTCCCCCAGTTCACAGTAGACCTACATATCACAAATGTTAAGAAAAAATCGGTGTTATCTAGTTTAATTGATATAAAGACCATATCGTATAAAGTCCGTCCACCCGCAACAAAAAGTAATGATTTCTTCGGTGGTGTAGTTGGTTAAAGCATTGTACGCCAACATTGTTAATGCGAATCTGGAATCCTGAGTTCGCGCCCCAATGCAGGGACCCTCGTACGACGTTCTTTAACTTTTACTGTGAGAAAATGACATAATTCTAAAGGCCTACGGATGTATCACAACATTTTAATGTTTGAGAACTAATATCAGATCAAAATGAACACATGTAGCCTTAATTAAATATTGAATAACGTAGGGTAGTCTACCGTCGGAGACAACCACTACGCCTCATTCAGCCAGTTTTAGCGGCTGCTAGATGACGCTGTTCATTTTCAATGCGCCGATAGTTCGGCTCTTTGGGCCGGCACAATCCGGAAGAAACCACCAAAGCTTCACAAGGCATCGTTCGCCCATCCCTAGTTGTCAGCTACACTCCCAAATATATTTTGGAGGTTGCATAGATTCAATTTCGGGAGCATATAGGACCAAAATAGTTGCAATGTGGAGCCTTGAAAGGGAGAAAAATTGAATAAGAGTAAGTACTTTTTATTAGTCGAGTGTACATCATTTAAAATGCAATAAGAAAATCGGCCTCTCCATGTGGTCATTTTATATAAAATATTGATTAATTAACAGAAAATTCACCATAATGTGATATGTACAGTTATCAGGATATACAATACTTTTTTATCAGGATATGAGATTGTTCATATCGCACAACCCTACTAAATGTACTGTCGATGCATAGTATTGACTCACCCACTATAGAAGCTGCTTTGAAATTCAACCCAAGCACAGGGATATGTGCAAGGGTGGCAAAGCTGCTTCCTGATGGATTAACAGGATCAGTTTGTTGTGAAAGTACTTCGCTGGCTAATGGCAGAGTTTTTATAGTGAGACCAGTCTGTCATTTCTACTAGCTAATAGGTGATTTCCTTTCTACAGATTACATTTGAAAGTATCAGTTTGACTTGCCTGAAATGTTACTTTTAAATCAGTTACTACTATATATTGGACTGGTCATTACTCCATTGCAAAGATCAATACCAGACAATGCATTTTCATTAAATGAATACTTCAAACTGTATATAAAACTTGTGTGATATCTGAAATACTTTTTCTTTATAGGCCACATCACTGTGTGAAGACTCTAGAGGCAGCTCTACTGGAGGTGGAGAACATTCCGGCATACCTTCCCAACTGTCTCCATATGAAGGACACGGTGCTCACAGCCAAATACTGGCTACAGGAGGCAGAGACCCTCCAGGTAAGATCACGAAAGCAGTACAACCAAACAAAGCCCAGTTGATAATATACAAATGGCCAAAAAAAAATTTTTATATGAATGAAATTTGTTTTAAAGAAGGTTTAGTGTGTTGAGGATTACTACTTAAGTGCAAGTCAGACTCTCAGTGTTATGTTGTCTGTGCAGCTTGGGGGGCGTATTCCATTGCTGGACAGTGTTTCTGACTTGGTGGTCCGAGCAAAGGCCATCCCAGTATGGCTTGATCCTCTAGCTCGACTGGAGGCCATGGTTTCTGATGTGCAGGCCTGGAAGGAGAGCGCAGCCAAGACTTTCCTGACTAGGAACTCTGCTTCTTCTCTTTTAGAGGCAAGAAATTAATGATTACATGAATGTACATGAATTCATGTGATCCAAGGCAACTTGCTTAACAGGAAAATATATATTTGTTTATGAATTATGTTTAATATTTTTTGTGTACAGGTGCTGTGTCCGAGATGGACGTGTGAAGTGTGGACTGGGCCTCCGAAGACGAAGCCTAAAAGAGTAAAGGACATTAGTCCAAGCAACAAGAGAAACTCAGCCAAGCTAGACTGTCTGGCAGATGTTGAGAGGGCTCTCTCAGAAAGCAAGGACTCTGCTTCTGCTGTAAGTGTTTCGGATAGAATATATTTATTTTGGTGTTCTGTCGCAGTAGTTTAATTTTTGTATAGGATGCATCATGTGTCTCTGTCCTTGTGTAGATGGCCACTCTGGCTGAGGTACATCAGAGAGAGATGGAGACCCTACTGACTCTAAGAACATCCAACGAGTCCAAGATCCTCACAGGGGACTGTAGTGCACTCCGAGTGTGTGTGTGCCACAAGGCCCCATCAGGTGCAATGTTCCAGTGCGAGCTCTGTCGAGGCACCTTCCACAGCAGATGTGTGTCTATTGACCCTCAGCCCAACCAGCCCTGGCTGTGTCCGCTGTGTCTGCGGTCTGAGAAGCCCCCTTTAGACAGGGTGCTGCCCCTATTGGCGTCTCTGCAGAGGATCCGGGTGCGGCTGCCCGAAGGGGACGCCCTCCGCTTCCTGATTGAGAGGACCGTCCGCTGGCAACACAGAGTACAACAGGTGTCTGCTGATGGGATGCTGGAGGGTCTTTCCCCCATGACTCATCAGCACTGGAGCTTATCCAGTCCTGTCACAGGGGCCAATGGAAAAGTAGGCACCTTTCCTGTCAACATAATTTCACTAGTTGTCAGATGATATTGGATTTATTGGGTTTTTTATTTGAGGATTTTTTCTTATGGTTCTCCTGTTTTACAGGTTAGACAATGGCTTGGGATGTCTCAGGACTCGAATGGGGTGTCTTTCTACACAGACAATCAATGCATTCCTCTCAAGGGTTAGTGTTGCAATATTTTTCATCCAATGCACATATCCTAGGCCATATTAGCCACCAAGATAAGCCAGGTTCACCACTATGTTTTTGTTTCCTCCAGGACTGAGCCCTGAATTGGAGGAGTTAGTGGTGGAGGGCTTTCTGCTTCAGGTGACACTGCCTGAGATGCAGCTGCTGTACCGATCCTTATTCCACAGACTGTTACCCAGGCCATCAGACAGCCCCAACTCCCAGCACAGCACAGATCAGGACCAACACCAGCACCACCCTCCATCCCACCAGGTAAGACTTAACAGACAAGAACATTATGTTGCAGTTTGCTTATTAATTTATTATCATATTTTTCTTTTCATTTATCAACATAAAATCCATTATGGTGTGTTTTTCTGTTTGTTTTTAAGACCAGAGTAGTCGGTCTTCAGAAGGAGGTGGTAAACGGCCAGAGCAGCAAGAAGAACAAGCGACGCAAGGAAAGCTCAGACTCTCCGAGCAGGGACAAGGCTAAGAAGCCTCGTAAGAAGAGGGACAAATCAAGCAAGGAAAGTAAGCGCAAAGAGTCCAAGGAGACCTCACCCCCCACCAACACACTCTCGGACCGCTCCCCGTCAGATTCAGAAGGTGAAGACCTGTCACTGTGTGCTGCTCCATGGTGCAGGGAACCAGAGGGAAAGCAGGTTAGTATCTCACAGTATAAAATGTTATAGTATATATTTGAGCAAATATGACAAAGTGCTTCTCAACAACATTACCTACCTGCCTTTTAACATGGATAACACAATTACAAAACATTTTCAGAACTCAACCTTTTGATTCTTGTTTCTTCCCCCCTCTGTTGCCCCTCATCATCATTCTCAGGTGAATTGGGTCCAATGTGACGGCAATTGCAATCAGTGGTTCCACCAGGTCTGTGTGGGTTTGTCTGCTGAGCAGGCGGAGAAGGAAGACTATATCTGCATAAGCTGTACACAGCCAGACTTTGATTCGAGGAAGTGAAGACCAAAAAACTGTTTTCAAGAATCAGTTTTGTTCCAAGTCAAATCTGACTTGTATCTACAAGTCATATCTGAACTGTCTGCCCTGTGAACCGGTTGCCCTCCCTTTCGATCTTGCTCTTGGTGACAACGGTGCTACTTCCCCACTTCTTCCTCAGACTACTGTACATTGCAAAGCTACAAAGACTTTTGTCACTGTATTGTTATAGTGGCTGGCTTACCAGCCAATCAACTCATCTTTCCAAGCAATGACTTGATGCAGATAGTACCACATTAGGTTCCAACTGCAAAGTGGGGCAAAACCTTTCACTCAACTTATTTTCATGCATTTGTTATGAGAACCAACAATGCAGGGATTTATTTTTCTTCAACCAAAATAAGTCAATTGGACAACACATTTTTGGAACCTACTGTTTTGTACATGCATCTGAACAATGTGAACCCTCTTCCAACACTTGTAGAGCTAATATTATTATTAATATCTGAGCAATAACTGAACTGTTTGAGTTCAGTTTTATCTGAGCTATGTTTGTGCTTAGAAATGGTTTGATAGAATGCTCTCTTAGGCTTTAGGGTGAAGAAATATTGTTTTTGGACTTGTAATATGGCTAATACAAATTGTGTGATTTAGCTAACTGCCACGGGTATGACACTTCCCTCCTTTCGAGTAAATAATATAATTCTTATGTTGCTGTTTGCGTTATAAAATAAATACATTTGTTTCCATTAGCATAGGCTACGTGAATTATTTATTGTAAAAATATTGCCAAGACTTGTAGTATCACTGGAGTAATTGCACAGCTAATCCATCAGTATCCTTTTATTGCGAAAAAAGACAAAGCAATTTCTAGCTGTCATCTAACCATGATTTTTATAGAGGCGGCTGAAATTGGTGGACATGCCTTAGGTACGCCAAACCACATGGCGGCGCATGCAAGCTCTTCTGCTCATGTTTGCTGGAAGCTAAGTGGCTATCCCCTCTCAAACTAGCTACCAAGATAAATGGTATGCGAGTTATCAAAACAGTTTTAATTTGTAGATAATCAAAATATTCGCGTAGCATATCCCAGATTTTCTCGATCACTATGGATGAGGAATATTATGGGACGGTTAGAGATTGGGATGGACCTGACAGCAATTTGGTAAGAGATCTTCCCAGTTTATAATACTTGCTGCTAGCTAGCAAACGCATTGTTAAACATACATTCGTTGGCTAACCAGCTAAATTAGACAATTGCAAATTAATTGAAAAGTGAAAAACACGGAGTCTTTACCAGCCAGCCAGAAATATATTCTCCAGCTATTGAAAATGTCCCAAGTTTACCGACTACTAGTACTGTAACAACTTGCTATCGAACTAGCTAGCTATTAAGCACCAACTGACCAGAAGCAAGTTATTTTGTTACAATAATAGCTGGTGCGCTAATTGAATCCGTGAGTTTTACAATGGGTGGGCCTTTTTTGAAACTCGTGGTCACGGTTTCTCATAACAAGTCAACATTGTTAGTGTATGCTAAGCATGGATGCTACAATTCAACTTTATTTTAGGAGGACGGCTATGTTGAGGGGGAGAACGATGGAAAAGTGCAAGAGGACTGTCTGCAGAAATTTTCCAGCAGAGATTACATCATGGAGCCAGCCGTTTTTAACACCCTCAAAACGTACAAATGAAACATTGAATACTGAGATATAATGAGTTATGATTTCAGTGTTAGTCACAAAGCTATCTTAAGGTGCTATTTCTACAGGTATTTCCAAGCCGGTGGCTCACCCGAGCATGTGATTCAGCTCCTGTCAGAGAATTACTCTGCTGTGGCTCAGACTGTAAACCTTCTGGCAGAGTGGCTCATTCAGATGGGTAAATTGAACAAGCATCCTATTTACTTTAAACTAGTTAATCATTCTTTGTTGTGTCCAGCCAAGTTTTTCCAGACTTCCAGACAGATAAATGGTTGTTGCATGGTTATTTTAATTGTTTGTATTGCAGGTGTAGAGCCAGCACAGGTGCAAGAGCGGGTTGAAAATCACTTGAAAAGTCTTCTTATTAAACACTTTGACCCTCAAAAAGCTGATTCCATCTTTACCGTGGAGGGAGAGGTGAGATCTCAGACCTTATTTTCATGTAGGTTATAATTGGAAAAGCTCTTAGTATTGTAATTTATTAGAAACATTTATGTCTTCTGTTCAGACACCTGCTTGGCTAGAACAGATGATAGCCCACACTACCTGGAGAGATCTCTTTTACAAGCTAGCTGAGGCACATCCTGATTGTCTGATGCTGAATTTTACTGTCAAGGTAGTTCTTCACCCACTCCACAGAAACAAATAGTGGCATATTAAAGATGTATAATTTCATGTCGGATATGCAGAGCAGTTCTAGAATCTGTCTCGCTAATTCCCTGTGTGTGTTCAGCTAATTTCAGACGCTGGGTACCAAGGGGAGATCACCAGTGTGTCAACAGCATGCCAGCAGTTGGAGGTGTTTTCCAGGGTCCTTAGGACTTCTTTGGCCACCCTACTAGATGGAGGAGAGGACAACCTGGAGAAGAACCTTCCAGAGTTTGCTGCAAGTCCCACTCACTCATGTTGAAGAGGAATTCTCACCAAATTCAGTAATAATATCCCGGTATGTGTGTCTGACAAAGTGGTGGCCTCTTTCTCCTACAGAAGATGGTGTGTCATGGGGAGCACACATACTTGTTTGCCCAGGCCATGATGTCCATCCTCTCCCAGGAGGAGCAGGGGGGGTCAGCCATGCGCAGGATTGGCCAGGAGGTACAGAAGTCAGCACATCAAAGGTACCTCTCTCTCTTAAGCATTTCTCTCTCTCTCTCAAGCATCCTCTTATATTTCCTTCCATGCAATGATATGACGGTTCTGATATTTTGAAATAAATTGTCAAGAGGGGTGTGTGTGTGTGTGACAGTTTGTATGTGGTGTGTCTGATATAGATTTGTGTGATGATATGTTTCAGGGGCCATGATGCTAGTCAGATTACTCTAGCATTGGGCACAGCAGCAGCCTACCCGCGAGCCTGCCAGGCCCTGGGAGCTATGTTGTCCAAGGGGGCACTCAATCCTGCTGATATCACTGTACTATTCAAAATGTTCAGCAGCATGGACCCTCCTCCTGTGGAACTGGTGAGAGCTGTGCATAATTCCAATGCATTTAAACAAACTATAGCTGACATCGGTTTACTAGTTAGAAATAGTAAAATATCCAGCTTGTCTCCTCCTGATGACTGAAATGTTGCTGTTGTACCTTTTAGATCAGAGTGCCTGCCTTCCTTGACCTATTCATGCAGTCACTGTTCAAGCCCGGCTCTAAGATCAACCAGGATCATAAACACAAGTACATTCACATTCTGGCTTATGCAGCTAGTGTGGTTGAGACGTGGAAGAAGGTATGAGAAACCAAAACATCCCTGACACAGAATTCAGCATTTTGATATTGTTACTAGTCAATAGTTATTGTCTGTTAACATGCAGACTAATATTCCACTATTATTCCAAATATGATACTGGTCATGTAAACGGCATATTTCATTTGAATTTTCTGAATAAGGCTGTATTCAAAATGTAGTATTTTACGATTAAGACTTGAAATTTGCCTGTATTACACAGGTTTTTAGGTGCATTCTATTCTACAGCGCATTTGGAAGATGCACCTCTGTTTTTTACCTCAGTTTGCAGCTCACAGCCTCTTGCTTGTTTATGGTCAGCTCAGTCCGCTGTACATAAACTAAGTGGATAATCGAAGTATGCCCGGAATGCAAACTGAGATATTAGTGGAATATTAATTTTCATTAGCCATGTAAACACTCTTTTGGGGGGAAAAGCGGAATATTTTGTTAATGTAAACATACATTAATCACTGTCAAAATGCAGACTGAAAATGTATCGGGTTTACAGTTTTGAACTTCTCAATTCACCTACAGAACAAGAGGGTAAATATAAACAAAGACGAGCTTAAATCCACTTCAAAGGCAATAGAGACTGTCCACAACCTCTGCTGCAATGAAAACAAAGGAGCAACAGAACTTGTAGCTGAACTCAGCACTCTGTATCAGTGCATCAGGTAAGCACAGTGTCATCTTAACTGGGTTGAGGAGGGCAGCCTTGGATAGAACTATTGTTATGGATATCTACTTAATTTCTCCACCACCACTGATTAACTCCTGTGTTGTTATGTTTACAATTTGTGGGTCAGGTTTCCAGTGGTTGCCATGGGGGTGTTGAAATGGGTGGACTGGACAGTCTCTGAACCTCGGTACTTTCAGCTCCAGACAGACCACACACCAGTTCATTTAGCGCTGCTGGATGAGGTAAAAGCTGTTTCCTACTAGGGTTGCAAAGTGGCTGAATAGTTCTGGAAACTTTCCATGGAAAGTTAAGATGGTGAATTTTGAAACGATCTGTGCACGTTAAGGAGGAATAAACAGTGCATGCAGGGGGTGTGGCCTCAATAGTCCTGCAGTAAGTAGTGTTTGCATGTGATTAAGGAATGCGCAGGGTAGAAATTCAACAGAATTTGCATTAAATTGGGTTTTTTAACCAAGATTATGCTGCAAGATGTTTTTTTCACAACTACAATTAAGTTCCTTGGTATAGGCTAACCTGCCTTTTTTCCCAAACTTCCAGTTTATTGCCATTAATTTTGGCTTATTCCCATTAATTCCCATGGAAGGTTTCCAACTTTTAAAATTCCCGACATTTTGCAACCCTATATTCTACTGAGAACTGGAAAATATATTTTTGGGGTCCGGACAGAACAAGTACAAAATGTATAAATATGTACTTTCCCCCTGCAGATTAGCACGTGTCACCAGCTCCTGCACCCTCAGGTTCTCCAGTTGCTGATAAAGCTATTTGAGACAGAACACTCCCAGCTAGATGTCATGGAGCAGGTGTGTGTTAAATGATTACTGGTGTTTGTGTTGTTTAATATTTCCTTATTAAATGTCTACTCTTTGGTTGTCTTCTTGACAGCTGGAGTTGAAGAAGACCCTATTAGACCGCATGATTCACCTGTTGAGTCGAGGCTATGTGCTACCTGTAGTTGGCTACATCCGCAAGTGCCTGGAAAAGCTCAACACAGACATCTCACTCATCCGTTACTTTGTAACTGAGGTAGTTTCTATTCAGATCTAGTCTTACGCAGAAAATGTGTTTCTTGTGAAAGAAGTTGCACTTTAAATTTGTATCTGTAATTTCAGTTCTTGTTAGACACAGATGTCTCTGTTGTTCCCAAAGGTGTTGGATGTGATTGCTCCCCCATACACATCAGACTTTGTACAGCTTTTCCTACCCATCCTGGAGAACGATAGCATAGCTGGCACTATCCGTACAGAGGGAGATCATGACCCTGTGGCTGAGTTCATAGGTCAGCATCATACTGAATTGATTGTCCAAAGTGTTTTCCCTAAATAGTTTTACACAAGATACAATGATGAATTGTTCCTTTTTCTATTTTCCAGCTCATTGCAAGTCTAACTTCATCATGATGAATTGAGATCAGCCCTGATTGAGGATGCAGCTGGAAGAACAGGGAAAGACTGAATGCAGGACCTCTAAGCAAACAATGTCAGTTGACTGGCAATTGGAACAGTACTGCTTTTGGGGCACACTGAAATAAATTTTCACACAAACTTTGGAATTTGTCACAATTGAGGTTGTACAAACCCAATTTGACAGGTGTTTAGAACAATTAAAATGTAGTGGTACATTGTCTGCCAGTCTAAAGGTGAATCTTTGAAATAAGTTATATATTTAAATGCTTTAGGAGCAGACTAAGGACAATTTTGGCAGGCACACCTTCATAAATCTAGCATTTTTTACCTTTATGTAATATGGTTGTATATACAGAGTTTTTGAATAAATGTGTTTGGCATTCAATTTCTCACAAATCCAAGATGTTAATCTGTACAAAGTAACATTGATGAATGTATTCTAGGCTCAAGTTGTACCTTATGCTATTGTCCATGTTCTGTCAGCATGGTGTCAAATGTATTAATTCATTTGTTTTCATGATTGTCAATTAATAAATTTCCCTACTTATGATCGTTACAGAAAATGGTGCTGTATTAATCGGTTTGCAAACTATAGCTTTCCACCAGTACTTGGAAATCAGAAGGGCTTGAAAGACGTAACTCCCTCCTCCCACTCAAACTAGCTGTTGTTAAAGCAATGAGATGCCACCATTGGACCGTTTGAAATCACAAGTTTATTTATAATTATTTTCTACTTAAAATCAATTTAATACAGATTTGTTTTTAAAAATTTCAACATTACAATATGAAACCACGACACCAGTCAAAAACACATAAGCTGTTGACAGAGGCTGTTCCAGTAAAATATTTCTGAAGGCACAAAATTAAAACAATGAGGCATCTAACCTTTGGCTGAAATTCAACAATCCAGGCATTTTCATTTTTTTGCATCCACTTTGTACCATTATGTAATCAAAAGCAGCACGTTTAAGGAACCAATCAAGGCAGGAATTAAAAAACATTAAAACAATCTTTCCTTTTGTGGTTTTACACAATGCAGATCATTGTGTTGCAAAAGTCCTTAACCTGAGATTGTCATAGGAAGATACTAGATACAAATCTTAGGGGAACCTGATAAATCGTCTGGTCCAAACTCCTTTGAGCCCCATGATTCCTAATCTACAGGTAGCTATTGGGAACAATAGGGTCTCCATACATGCAGTCCTCCTCCAGTGCTAGGTTGTATTGGCTTCCACTTCCTCCCTTGTAAGCACTGGTCACAATTCTAAGCCAGCCCTTTTCACCCTGATTGGGAGAAAAATATATATAGTTTTAAATTTACAGGCAAAACTTCTATGGGAGCCAATTTTATGAATTCTCACGGCAATGTTGGCCATTCACCAACATGAGGATAGTACTATTCTATTCAAAAATGTAAATGAGCTTACCCAGGGTAGGCATGAAGCTTTTCTGTGGCCATGATCCCACAGCTAGGATAGACAAAATTATACAAATTAACTATTATTTGTTTAAAAAAGGTATGAAACATCTAAATAGTTACTTGGACCAAATTAAGTTCAAGACCTGATGTCCTCCGTAGAGCTCCGCCATCATCTTGTCTCCCACTGACAGACCCAAAATCACCCACCTTCCACAGAGTGTAGATCTTGATTACGTTGCACACCCATTTTGTTTTGAAAATATCCTTTTAAATAGTGTCCTCTATGGGTTTTAGGAAGAGAAATTAACACATTTAGATTTAAAATCTGAAATAAAAATATTTTTTAAGAAATGTATACTTTTTTTTTGGGGGGGGGGGGGGGGGGGGGGGGGGGCTAATGAAACGTCTGATTTTAAATAGGGCTAGATACGCCCATGCCCACACCTTAGCCACTCCACCACATTCTGGACAGACAGATAGGGCCAGGCTCCCTTCCTCTTGATGTTGATGCAATCTAACATGGATGCAATGAACATTGAGGTAGATTATAGATAACCAATTATTTTTTAATAATGTTATAATATAAATACAAACTTCTGTACTAAACATTTTCAAAAAAGAAGGCTGAGCTTAAGAAAGAAGAAGATGACTTGAAGATTAATTATAGCATACCTGCCATTGCGCTGGTGCTGCCATGAACCCAGCAGGAACCACAGTACTGTGGAATGTGCTGGTTACGAATAGTGCTCAAATAATTGGTGCCATTTAAATTTCGCCAGTCCCATGTCTTTAGCAGCTCTTCAGGGTCTAAGAATTCATGAGGACGAACTGTTGTCCTGTTATAAAAACAACGTAATTGACATCCTACATTGAATTAAAATAATATGAACGAGCTTCACCTGAATCTTCAAGCATGACAAGACTATACAAAGTTTGTGTTACAAACCCTATAGTCTCAGTAGCACATCTCCAACAACCAAATTATAGCCAGCACAGTATTTCAAACCATAGCCTACTCAGTCAAGACAAGCCAAAACAACCACAACACTGATATACCCTCAAATGTACCCTCAATGTTTGTAGTGTCAGAGACAGTCAAATAAACTTTTTAAGGGCAGGTATGGACATTGAGTTTCAACACATGCCATGTAGTCAGTCACAGCTTCAAGATTCCAGTCTCCAAACCAAGCCAGAACTCTACTACCTTGTCTCCACACTGGGCTTTGACGGCTTCATTGATTTCACTAGTCGAATAGAACTAGTAGTTACTTTACTCAAGTAGAAGTATAGATACTAGGGTTTAAAAATACTTTTGTAGAAGATGAAGTATCAACTCAAGCTTTTTACTCAAGTAAAAGTATAAAAGTACTGGTTTCAAAACTACTTAAAAGTATAAAAGTAAAAGTACTAATGTAAGGGGAAAAGAATGCCATTAAGGATAACAGCTTCGGCTGCGCCACAGGGGCCTATAAAACACGACCCCACCTCCCCAAAAGAAAACTTTTCTAAAGGCCATAATGACTGTTATATTGAAATTTAAACTGTATTGTTTGCATATGTGCAGGTGCGATGGATCGCGTACAAATCAATAGGGTGTTGGAATGGTATATGTTTATACTTCTCACCCAACCACAATCAAATTCACTCCATCCGGATGGCGCGATTCATTTGGATAGTTTTTTTTTGGGTGAGTTTTTTTTTGAACGATGACAAGCTGGAAAGAAAACTAGCTTAACTGAAATTGGAGTGACGAGGCTATTTTTAAAATGTAAGGAGTAGAAAGATAATTGCGTGAAAATGTAAGGAGTAGAAATAGAAAGTCATCTGAAAAATAATTACTTCAGTAAAGTATACCCACAATTTCTGCTTAAGTAAGGTAACAAAGTATTTGTACTTCGTAACTTGACACCGCTGGTGACGTTAGTAGCGTCAGTGACTGTGGCTAGCAAGTTAGCCACCGTTTGCTTCACTTTTCGCCACTTTTCGTAATTCTCATTAAACCGTGCAACGGAACGTAAATACAAAAACAAGCAACTCAATCGCTACTAAGACGAAACTTTTGACACCTAGATGTAGGTGTCTATGTAGTCCAAATATTGACTGAGACTTAGGGGTGGGAAAATCAGTAAATAATAAATATAGGCCTGTATGTGAGAGAACAAAGGTTGTGCCTTTGCCGAAGGCAAGCCACCCCCAAGTATGTTACAAATTATAATCTACAGGCTAAAGACAGAACGGGCCGCTTTGATAACCCACACAATCCCGTGTCTACGTTCAAAAGCTGAAAAAAACGTTCTAAAACTGAAAAATATAAAACATCTCTGTATTGTAGTCTCCGTCGTTTCATATTTCTTTCACTACATGAATGCGTAGGCTACTGCATGAATACAATTTCGGTATTAGCCCTACCTACAACATACATTTTTTGTATAAGAATTTTTTAACAAGACAACACGAAAACCAGCATTGATTGTTGTTGTCTTTATTCCAAAGATCCAATTTTATTCAGTTTAAGTTCATCAAGTCCATAACTACAATTTGGCATCAGTTTATAGAGGCTATGGTTGAAAACCGCCAACATGTTTAATTAAAGTCCTGCGAGACGGAAACCGAAAAGAAAATTCAGTGAAGATACTCCCTCAGTCAGTTACTTCAGGTGTCAATTTACGAGGGCATTGATTCAGGAAACAGATTCATTTCAGTGTTACAGTAGGCCTACAATAAGCCAAATCAGGTCAGCAAAATACCCAAGTGGGTAAAATGTCACACACATCCATAATGCCACCAATTATTGAGAGGAGTTTGAAACAAATTGAGACCAGTCAATTAAGTGCCATTAATGTTATACTTGCTGAGAAACTAATGCCTGCCTGTTCCCAGCTTATTTTATAAACACTGCATCTAGGAAAAGTATAAAGTGTGACCACCTTGATCAGTGCATTTCATGAAGAATGGCCCTCAAAACCTGAACGCTCCAATGACAAAGCAGATATTTATGAATTCTCGGTTTTTACTAAACCAATACAGTCTTCAACCTTTTGTAATACTTGTTTAATTCCTTGGGGAGGTAATACATAAACTTATCAATTACTTTATTTAACAGAGGTTGGTCAGGGATAGGAAATGGACATTAACAAAAACCTGCACACAGAAGTTCCCTATATCTATAACGTAAAACTATTGTAGAGTGGAGATGCATGAGGGCGTCTTGTGGCAGTAGTGGGGTTTTTGTGGTAGAGAGTACAGTTGGTTGTAGTTTTAGACCAGTCTCCTCCTCTTGCTGTCCCGCTCCATCTGGTCTCCTGAGGCTGATTTAGCCATTCCAAGAGGAGACACCTGATTGAGAATGGGGTCCTCTGAAGCCTGACCAAATAAAGCCATGAGCAGAGCCACACCAAAGCCTGTAGCACGCTCTCCCTGACAGATTTGAAAAATAAAAAATAAATATTAGGACACATTAAGGGCAGCCGAGGTGGAACGCTAAACTACACTAAAATAATGAGTACCCTTGACAGATACCCCCCACTAGAATGCAAGGGCAAATGTGTAACTACTGTTGTCATGAGACTGCATTACTGTGAATGGCAGACTTTTGGGGTCAATGTGACTGAGTGGAACTGCAAAAAAATAGATCCAGGTACTCACAGCATGGACAGGGGAGGCGATGTCTACGTGGACCCAGATCCCAGGCCAGTCAAAGCCAAGGTGAGAGCCAATGAAAAGGCCTGCACAGGAGCTCTGAGCATTCTCCCGATCCTGAAACACACCAATGGCACTGCATTTCAGCCAAATTCAACCTAATATAAATTAGTGTTCACAAATCTTTTGGACTTATTTTCACCATGAATCTTCCATGACATTGAACCTAACTAGCAAGAACAAAAATCAATTTCTTGATGTTTCTGAAACAACTTTTATGAGCTCCAAAATTTGATGACGAGAAGTTTGACACTTGAGGATGAGGAGGGGGACAACTTACTGCTACAGAGTTCTTCATGTCAGCCACAGCGGAGGTAAACTCGCTAAAATGCAGTTCTGGGCAGTAAACCAGAGGATGAGCCAGGTCTCCACTGCTGCGGCCAGCACGCACACAAGCAGCCTCCCATTGCTCACTGTTGGTCATCACGGCCGCATGGTACTTCCCAGTGGATATCCCCTGAGAAAATGCAAAACAAAAGGAAACCAAGTCATGTGACAATTTATGTGAGTCAGCACATAAAATGTAAGTGTAAGCATTAGTTAATCATTTTTTGGGGTGATTTTTATAGGCCAACTCATAACCATGCATGTGATTTTCTGTGCAAGTTCAAAGCATGGTTATCGCCTGGTTAAATCCTATATCATTGTTGAAGTAAATATTAACTGCTTAAAACTCCTCTTACAAATGAACAAATTTATTATTATTATAATTATAATTATTTATTTTTAGCATCTAGAAATGTGTTTGTTAAAAACAACAAAACAACTTGTTCAACGTTGTATTCTATTCCAATGTAAATTTTGCTAGGATTAGTCATTTAGATTTTTGCTAATTCCAATAGTATTGCGAGCAAAGAGCACAGAA
This sequence comes from Hypomesus transpacificus, assembly GCF_021917145.1. Lineage (NCBI taxonomy): Eukaryota > Metazoa > Chordata > Actinopteri > Osmeriformes > Osmeridae > Hypomesus > Hypomesus transpacificus. The sequence continues at coordinate 10,712,713 of NC_061068.1, read as the reverse complement.
CAAAGTGCGGGTTTATTGGGTCCGTCAAACACCCTATTTAGCTTTTAGATTTGTTAATCTCTAACTGCATATTGTCAAAGTCAAAGCACAGACGGTAAAGTCACAACGTTCTTTCATAGGCAGTTCTACGATACAATCTGGTCAGTGTAAGGAGGTCAGATGGGAGTCAAATGGCTGAGCGGTTAGGGAATCGGGCTGGTAATCAGAAGGTTGCCGGTTCGTGCCAATGACGTTGTGTCCTTGGGCAAGGCACTTCACCCTACTTGCCTCGTGGGAATGTCCCTGTTCTTACTGTAAGTCGCTCTGGATAAGAGCGTCTGCTAAATGACTAAATGTATAACTTTGTGCACTTATTTAATACCCAACCCAAAAAGTATCCTTTTAGCAATCAGTATTTTAAGTCAATGGCCTAGGGTACAAACACATATATAATGCTTGAAAATGTATTTGATCACCCAACCGAACGTTGTGACCTACCTGAGCCCCTGTCAGAGTGGCCATGTCCAAAATGATGTCAGCAGAAAGATCCTTGCTCGCATACACCACACCATCAGACAACACCAGCCTGCCTTCTGCATCAGTGTTGTTGATCTCTACTGTCCTATTGAATTATGGAACATTGTGAAATGTTAGGATTCACAAATTGTTTTCACATCATTATTTATTTTGTTGCCTCCAGTTCTCATCAATATAGAAGACACTTACTTTCCAGAGTACAGTGTGTGTATGTCATCTGGTCGTGTTGCTGTGGGTCCGACTGCGTTTTCTGCCAGGCAGAATACAGCATGGAGATTATCCTTGAACCCCTGAAGCAAACATAAATATTAAAACTGGTTTATTTGTATTGAATAAGTCTGTCCTTGTCCCTCTGATCAGTTAACAATAATACAAATTACAGCTAATGATTAATTTTATACAATGTTTGAACTATAATCTGCTATGTTAGCTCATGAGAACATTGAACGTCAGGGCCATTTCTAAAAGCCTAAACAAAAGCTATTTAGAATGCCGCATCCTCTTTCTGTGCTTGCAAAGGCTATGTTGATTGTCATTCTTGAGTCAGTATTTAACTGCCCTGTTTCCTGTATTCAGTCCTCTGAGATTCTCAACTTGAGTGTATCAGACAACTTTACCTTAGAGATCTATAATAAATACGTTGATTTTGTACTTGGTGATTCACTTTGTTGACTTGGTACTTTGTACTAACACTTTTTCAGTATACAATGTTAGATATACATGTTGTCTAACATCAGATGTTGCTGGGTCTCCTGAAATAGGAATAGCAACCCAAACCTTAAGCTGACTTATCAGGTCCAAAAAGCATATTGCTGTACTCCAGTAGTACTGACCTGTTTGACAGTGGCTTTGAAAGCTCCCAATATGGCTGCAGCTCCACCACAGTCTCTCTTCATGCCAGGCATGGTGGTCTTCCAAGTGGAAACAAAGTTTGCATAAATAACTTATAATCAGTTGATGTGACACACTCAGCTGATATTATATGGAAACTGAATTTCAAATCAACAATTCATTTTACCTTTCCCTTGATGCTGAGCCCACCAGTGTCATACACTATACCCTTGCCCACCCATGCAATGGTTTGAGTTGCACCATCTGGTGTATGGCTCAAGACTGCCAGAGCAGGGGGGTGCACCGCTGCCTTGCCCACTCCATATATCCCTGAAGACATATCCAAAACAGTCAACATCTATTCACTAAAGTCTGACTCGCTCTGGTGGTACAGTACTTTTGCTCCAATCTGACATAATTAGCACTACTGCTTTAGACAATGTTGTTCATCCTAAAATAACAATTGTTAATGAAACAGTGAAAGAATTAGCAGTTAAAAAGAATGTGAGAAGTAGGAGAACGGATACAAAATGGGAAGTGAGGACAACAGTCGACAAAAGCAGAACCTTTGATGGCTGACTTTTTTTTAATTTTTTTTACTAACAATATGATCACAAACATGTCTGAAGAAAACACATTATATTTAAGTTAGATGGGCCTACTGAGACTGTACTCAACTGTACCTCCAAAGCCTCTTTGTTTCAGTTCTTCCCCACGAATGATTACAGGAGTAATTCCCAGTTCAACCCCCACAGCTTTGATCTCCTAAAAAAAATATATACACATACATATTTAAAAAGTAACCTAGCATTATCTAAATTAGTATGATAATCGTTTTGATAAAGTAACTGAAAACAAGTAATCGATCAAACTCACATCTAAAAAATGATCCGTATTCATCTCATTGCAGGGTGTGTCCACAATTCGAGCTGCCAATCTCACTCCATCTGCAGCATTGGTAAGACACTGGGGTGGGGGTGGGGGATTGGGGTCAATCGAAATAAAGCAGTATTTACAAAAAAGACACATCAGAGTTGTGTGCAAATGTAAGGGAAGATACCTCCAATGTACTTGGGTCCAGAGGACCATTGTCTTGGCCCACTATGACAAACTCCACAGTGACCTGCTTCTTCTCATTCCTGCGTGAGGATGTGGACCGACGAGAGAATATCGGAAAGGCTCGGGAAATGGCACAGGCCGAGGCAAACACATCAGCACGCTCACAAACAATCTGGAAACAAATCAAGCTTTAGTTTAAGTACTCTTTTTGTTTACATTATTACATATGACAAAGGTTTATACAAAAACTCATTAAGACTAACCAGGATACAGCGGGCAGCGCCTACGGGAAGGCAGGTGCGGACCAGACGGGTAAGAAAGTGTGCAGATGAGGGGCTGTTGTGCCTGCTGACTCTTGATGGTATGGCTGCCACCGCTGCATGGCTCAGGTACAGAGGACAGCTGTCAGTGGGGTTGGGATTCAAGGCACTGAGCGCAGCCTGCCAGACCTAGTAAATAACACAAGACTTAAGTGAGGCTGCAACAACAGTTATTTTATGCATATCCCTCTCCTTTGTATTAGTTCATGCATGTCGTGGGTGCCACTATTTTGTTCCTCCATTTGCTTCCTGCCTCACATGCCATCTCTTTGGCCTACATTTGGCCTAGACACGAGGAAAGAAAGCAAGACAAAGGCTGTAAAAACGATAAGGGTCAGCAACTCAATCAAGTGTAATTATCTAGCATAACAACATTACTTGAAAAGCCTTATTAACATACACTATGATAGCGTAACATTTGAGTGTGTTGCTTGCACTCGCCACTACTACTAGTAGCTTAGCTAAGAACCACATCACTCGCCATGTACAGTAGCATACTACTATACTAGTTGTGTACATGAGGTTATAATTTAGCAGCCATCTAAATAGCTGCTACATCATGTAATAATCTACTACACCTGTGCAATGCCAAAACGTTATAGACTAGCCATCAAGCTCACATTGTTTACTCCGTCCAATTTGGTTAGCTAAGCTAGCTAACTACAGAACTTGCGTCCGAGTTCGGCTACAACATAGACAGTTATTGTAGCATTGCTAATGCCATTGGCAAGCTAGTACTGAGTGACGTTGCCTAGGCTGAGTCATCGGTACAAAGTAGCTAGACTAGCTAAGTGGTACGACTAAATTAGATCACACAAACCAAATAACGCATTGACAAAGACAAAGTGTTTAATTGTAATATAGACTGTCCTAGTTTGTTAGCTAGCAATATCACAAACCATGCAAAAGAGGAACAGGTGAACGTGACTACGCGGCGGCCGCTGTTCTGCAGCGTACTGTTCTAGACCAGACAACAACAGTTTACTTTAGGTTTACCTCTTTGGTGACGACCGGTTGCAGTTTTCCCTTGACTTGAGTCCAGTTCACTTGTTGCAGGTTGCTATGTTGACCAACAATAAGGACAGGGCGATTCTGTGGCTCCGAGTCACCGGCAGAAACCTTGAACTCGAGCACCACGTTCGCCATCTTGGACTAACCTATAGATGGACGATGCACTTTGTACCCACGCTCAGAGGAAAAACCCTCGAGACTTTTTAAAGAAGAAATATCAAAGTCACGTGGGATATATTTTTACTGTTTATTAAAAATAAAATAAAACATTTACTCAGGTACAGTAGCTACAATTAGGAGATTGTAATTATTTTTCAACACAGAACATCACAACGTCAATGATTCAATGCAGCTCAAGAGAAATTAAAAAGTATTCCTATAATGTCAGGTCATCCACAATTATCAAGGATTAATTGCAAACATGTAAAGCATTTCTCATACTGGATTGAAAGTGAAATTATTCACTATAATTAATACATCCAGGACCGTTGATATTTATTCCGTTTGTGTTGTTAAGTACCACACAAACTTGCCTTCCCCTCGTTGATCACTACTGAGATTAATAAGACCACTTTGACATTTAAACTAAAAATAAATAGTAATTTATTCATATCATACAGGAGACAGTAGTTTTACAGCCATCAATAAAAATCCACCAGTTTTTTTTATACGTGCAAACTGCAAAAAGGATTTAAGACACCTGATATATTGTACCAGGCATTTTCCAAACCAGAGGGTTATGAGCGGTAATCATGGGATCTGAAATGTGCAACGTCATGACAGACAGACACATGACATCATAAATATGTCACGGGGACATGATGACACAGCTCTTAAATCGAAAGATATGTTGAACAAATAAACCATTTTAAGTGAGTCCCTTAAGTGAGAGAATACAATAACCATTTTACCTCTTAAAAGTAAAGCAAAGGAATGAAGAGGTATCTGTAGGGTCCAGGGCTAACAGAAACAAACTCATGCTGCTGATGAACCCTCTCTATTCATTTGAACTGTATGTTGTTGGAGCAAGAACTCAACAAACATTTTGACAGCGTGCCAATACCTTACATTAAAACTGGTGAGAATTCTTGATTTCAAGGTAACCACCTAAATTGTCCCTAAATAAAATGTCAGTCTATGTCATGACCTTTCATTAGTCATTCTTCGCAAGGATAGATATGGAATGCTATCTTTCATTTCCGACTTCAGAACATTGAAGCAAAAAGAGGGTTTGACAGCAGGTCTGTTGTATAGGATCCTTAACCATTTCCTTGAATCATGCACATAATATAACAAGTGCCCTAAAGCTGGAGGAAGGGGTCTTCAGCTGTTGACCAGTAGGTAGGACAAGCAGGTAGGGTCATTTTGAAGTACAGATAACGAGAGCAAAGACCCTCATACAAGCGCACACAAATGCACAGAAAACACCCACACAGACATACCAAATGCAATGGAATGCATTATTAACCAAATTTTGTCGCAAATAGAATAAGTATTAGAACAACAACTATAACAAACAGGATTAAAATGACCAGCATTTTTCTGTTTTTCTTCTGATACTGTTCAGCCTGCAAGAAAATAAAAAGAACACGTTTCATCGAAGTTGATGAATCAAGACAAATTCTTTGACCCTGGCACATAACGTTGTTATAACATACAAATATAAATGTAGCATATTTTGTTCACCTTTTGTAACTGTTTCAACCCATCTTCTGTTTTGACACAGGCTTGCTCCACGTTAAAGTCAATTCTGTCAAGTACTGTGCCCTGATAATGGTATAAGAATTAATTATTACCAGGACATGCAGATTCATTCATGAAATAATCATCACGATACAAATTGGTAGGCGTCCGTCACCTGTTCCACAACCATTCCGGCGAGGTCTCTAAAGATCTCATTCAGGTCTGAGATGGACTGGACGATCTGTCGGATCTCCCGCTCTCGCTCCTCCACCAAAACAGTGTTCTGCTCCACCAGTACTAACTGATCATCAGTGAATCCCTGCAGGAAGGTGATTTCATTGTACATCAAGGATAAGTTCACACTGTAGTCAAAAGTGGCCCAAATTTTGGGCCCTTTTTTGGTCACGTGACTCAGATTTGTTTTGAGCAGAACAGTCAAACAGCACAACTCACATGGAATCTGATCTTCACTATTATGATTTGGGCCACTTTACACGTGAATGAACGCAACTTTTACATCACACTAAATCGTCAGTATTGGGTGTTTCTGTACAAGCAAAACTTGAGGGGTCATATTGGTTATCAAACCAGTCTGTATTTAAAAGCATTTTTGAAACAAATGGCCAGCCTGCTGCTATAGAATGCTGCGTGTGATGTATTAATTATTATTCTCTATTATGCACATGTGGGTCAGTTCAGAACCATGACCAGTTCACACTGTAATCTTATGTCCAGGAGAGAAATATGCCTACCTATTAATTATGTTTCTTGTATCATTGGTGAACTGTCATTATGCTGTTTTCTGATGCCTGCATAGCCATAAGTTAGTTCTTTGTAAGGTGCGACTAGGAAAGGCCTGTGTCACTAATGTAAGTCAGAGGTTACAATATTTCCAAAGTGTATAATACCATGCAACTTTGAATGAGGAAAATAAAAGGAGCGACAAGGCCATTTCTAGGAGCCCAATCTAGAGACCTAAACAAAAGCTATTTAGCACAATGTGTTCTTTTTCTGTGCCTGCAAAGGCTATGCTAATCATCTTGTATCCTCCCATATTGTGATACCATATACTCTCTTGATTTTCTGTATTCATTGTCCAGTCTTCTGTTCTACTCAACTTGAGCTCATATATGTGTAATAAATATGTTGATTTTGTGTTGAACTTGTTGAACTATTCCCTTCATTGACTTGGTACTTTCAGAGCAATTCTGTATTATATAAGACATCTTCATCCTCCAACAGTGATTCTTTTTGACACTACATAGTTTTTACAAGATATGTACACAAATGGTCTTACACCCACACTCACTCTCTCACCCACAATCACTTGCAGGATATCACATAACTGAGTTTAGAATTGTTAACATAATATCAAAGGTGGCCCTGAAAAGACACCCTATGTTCATCTCACCCTGTCATATAGTGCTATATCTTCATCCTCCTCCATTAGAGGACCGGACTCAAAAAAGTGCTTTGATCTTTCCTCGCGATTCTTCATACCTGCACAAGATGGGAAAACATGAAATTGCATTTAGAAATCATAACAGATGTTGTTGCATGAGTGGTTATGCACTGAAATATTAAGCAAGTAAATGAGAGAAAGTGGATGGATCTGGAAATCTGCAAACAGTAAGTGAATTCACAAGCATGTGAAATTTCACTTGTCGTTCCTAGGAACTCCTACGTTTCAGGTAGCTGGACTGTGTGTGTCTGAAGTTGGTGGACAAATCCTGCAGGCTCTGTGCCAATGAGGACACCACATTCCTCAGTAGTCTCTCCTCCTGCTCTGTGCAATGGCCACAGCGAGTCTGCAAACTTGTTACAGCACGCTGGCATCGGTGGAACATCTACACACATGAAACAAAAAACAAACATACAAGGAAGGCTCTCATAAAACATCATAATCTAGCCTTGTTTTCAAAATTAAGTCACTCCCCATAAACCCTTTCTTGTCTAAGCTTAAATGATGTGTTACTAGTAGTGCTAATGATCAGATTATTTAAAATGTAGTTTGCATTGTGTGCCCACCTGTGTGACCTCCTGAGTAGTGATCTCTATAGCATGCTCCTCTTCACTGCTGTCATCCAGTGTGGGACGGTTCATGTGCTTGTCATGAAGAGCCGCTAACTCCTTCATTTTCTGTCGAATACGTGTGATTTCATATTGAATCTAGAAGGGGAAAGTAATGTTCATCAATGAGTTAGTGTCATAAATAGTCAAATAAAGTGTTAGACTAATGAGACATAATTTAAGTGTTGAGTCCTTACCTCATCCACCCCATCTACCCATTTGGGGGGCAGTCTTTTTGTGACTCCAATGGCAGCCTCTGGGTCCAGACTAATCCCTGATACAAGGGCCATTCGGTCATCAGCCAGCTAATAGTAAAGTTATTAAAATAAAATATTAGAGTGCATTATTTTCATAACTTAATTCAGGCCTACTCTAACTTTAGATTTTTCAACATAAAGCAGTAGGCTATTTTAGGTAGCAAAATCAGATGCTGTTGACATGTCAAACACAGTACCTCATCAAGCTCCTAATGTGATTGGCAGACCCAGGGCAGTCCCATACAATGAAGAGGAAAAAAGGATGGACAGAAGAGCAGGTGAGCCTCAAATTAGCAGTGATCAGCTTTAAAGAACCTCTTATAATTTCAAGATTTTTATAAGACATTCACTTAGGCTACTTCTGAAATTCAGTAAATATTCAGATAATTAATAGTAGGAGGTACTTTCCATTGTGTTTTAGTTTTGAACTTTAAGAAAAGTTATGAAGTGATAGAGTGAATACAAAAACAAAGATGCCCACATGAAAACTAAAGAGGGATATTCTGCATAGAGAAAATACAGCTGCAAGACAAGCATCAATATTACCAGAACAGAATTTTGTTTGCACAGAAATAAGCTTGATGTGAGAAAAAATAGATAGCTATAAGATTATTAAATAGAAGAGGTACTTGTCAAAACCACAACCAAACAAAACACATATTTTCATCAAATGATTGACAATAGTCAATAAATCCCAAAAGATTCAACACACAATTTGCTATGGGCAACTGTTCATGCAAGCATGCGCTTGCAACACACAGCACTCAAAAATACACAAAACAAAATGTAACATTTAAAATGTTACATCAGACCATCTACAATAGAGCTTAACCATCCACTTGATGCATTTCTCAAAAACGCATTTACAGAGGAAAATGCAACTTCGTAGCAAGTGGGTTGTCAAATAATTTGCATATATCTAGGTCACACTATTCGAAGTTGGAACACAATGCATGCATCTAGTTCCATTTGAGCACGTTTTTAACAGTTAACTGAATGTTCTGCCTGATAGCATTTCAGAAGATTCCATGTCCATTCATCAAGTTACAATTCAGAAGCCGGGTTAAGAATAGATGATTCACACCATTAACACTTTTTAATTATCAAAACATTCAAGTCCACTGACAAGGTCCAAAAAATTACAATATTAAAATAATGACAATAAAAGCCATAGCTCATATATACGGCAAAATAATCGCAAAACCGCTGCTACTTAGTTGCCGTGCCAAAATTCCACTTTATTGCAAGTGATTATTGTCACTTCTTTCCAGTATATAAACAAAACTATGACATTGAAACTTATTTAGTAGATGGTCGCTGTATCATACACTGTCTAGGTTTGGCAAGCTATCTAGCTACTACGACACACATCAAATGTCAAAACGATCCAGGCGATAAACGTAGACTCACCGCAGCATTGCTACGTGTACTCAGAGTACGACGGGGGTCGTATGTACTCACTTGCTCAGCCAATATCTGTCGATTTTGGATTGCATTGTTCCGCATTAATAAGAAGGCATCAGTCAGGCGTCTAGTTGCCATGATTAATTTACACACTCAGAATTGTTTGCTATCAAATAACAAGTCGTGGGTAGCACAGTGGCAACGACGACAATTCCAAATGCACATTAGCTAAAATAGGCTTGCTAGATAATTCGAGCTAGCAAATAGGCAGGCAAACCTGCCCACTAAATGACAGAATATTGTTCTTTCTTCCCAACAAAAGTGGACAGATTAAATGTATCTAGCTTTCAGGAAATCATGAATTAAACGAACAAATATGACCCATTTGTTGCTTTCTAACAAAACCTGAGAGTACAAAATAGCTCGGTAGTTAGCTGTGTATGGCCTCTACGTGGAAAACGTAAATACAGAAACTAAGTACTTCCGGGTCATTTGTCGTCATACATTTCACAAGGGTTAGGTAGCTATGTAAATCGTAACAAGTATACATTTTTCTATCTCGTTTAAAAATGTCCCACTCTTACTTTTTCATTGAAAAGAAACGAAATAACAAGTTAATTATTACTCCTAAAGATTATGTTCTGTGTACATGTTTATGCCTGCCTTTTTAAAGTTTGAAAACTGAGACGAAAGTTTCCTGAAGAAAATGTAGGTCCTATTTGCAGATACATTTCAGAAGATAAAATGCACAATTTTATTTTGTATTTGGTTATAGATCGGTGTTTGGCTCCAACCTCGTTTTGGCCGCACTTATGTGGTAATCTGTGAATCTGACACTTGTAAATCTAACATAGCTATGTAAAATAAAATGATGACTCAAACATTCATCATTCATGACTAGACAACTGAGAGAGAAAGACGTTGTGTTATACATTGTGTGGTCTTAGAAGCTATCAATTTATGCCAATAGTACAAGCAGAAATCAGGCGAAAGCAGTTCATAGAACTCGGCGCAGGAACGGGCATTGCTCGCATTTTGGCTGTGTCGGCTATCCAGTAGAGGTCAGAAATACATCAGGCTACATTTCATTTGGTATTCGATTGGGACCCCAAATCCTCTACATGTTGAATTTTGCAATTTCTGTTCAGATTTTTCATTGAAATGATGTACCGTCAGTTATTAGGCCTATATTTTTTTACTGGTGTGAGCTAAATTAACATTTACACTTTTCATGTTTAACACGTTTTTTCATGTCATCATTCTTACCGTACACTGTCTGCAGGAGGAGGTAGTGCTGACATACCTCTCTTTAGTTAGACCTTATCTGCAAAGCAATGCATCAGCCAACAAAACTGGTTGTTGGCCCTCCGTCCCTCCTACTGTCCAATTTGTGTCCTGGGGTCAGGACCACCACACATTTTTCTCTGACTGGGATGTAGGAATAGATGCAAATGTCATGTACTTATCTAAAACATATCCCCTTCTATTGGAAACACTAGTTTACTATCAACATTGGAGCCAAATCTTATCTGTGATACTGGGACAGGGGCCTATAGATACAACTGATTTTCTCTGCTGGGGGACCATGACCGTACACAGAACATCAACAACTGGTGACTGAAGAGACCAGAAATGACGCAACAAAGAGCTGGAAAACTGGGGATGGACAATATATAATATAAAATAACCACGAGGACCATTTGACCCTCTTTGGGACGAGTACTTCAATTTGTGTACTATGAGTATTCCAGAATATTAGTATGTAGACATTATTCCCCGACTCACTGTGGGGGATGGCATTCTAAGAGAAGTGTTGTATTGGGTATACTGTACAGGTTTGGTTCCCTAACCATTTCTGATACATCAAACACGTAACGTCATTTTCCAAGTTGCAAAGTTTGACATCAAAATATTAAATACTTAATTCCATCTACATTGATTTTGTATACATAAACAGATTTTACATTCTTTATCCCGAATGCAATTATGTACTTCATCCACCCTCTTTCCTGCTCTCTGCTGATGTACAGAGTTTCTGTTCAGAAAAGAAAAGCCTGTTTGTTCCGCTGGAGAGTTTCGATGAATGAAAGACCTCAACCCATCCACCACTACCACCCTCCCTTTACAATGGTGCACTCGACAAAACAACAGATCCCTATCTACATCCAAAGTCTGTTGCCGAGTAATGATTCATAAAGAAAGTGTTTAAAGTGTATATTATTCCTCTGTTTACATAATATACATAACACTTATAGACGGTAGACTATGTCTCATGTCGCCTAACAGCATGTGTTTTTTGATTATTGCCAGCTTGGAAAATAATTGTTATTGCACCCTGGATGATATATTGTTAAGATACAAACAGTATATATTATATAATTTATCTATTTGTTATGAATCTATTAATTCCTTAATGGTACCATTAGCATTCCTTACCACAAAGGCATATATGGTTGTGTTTATCCTCAAAATATCCTTGTATGTCTGCTTTGTTGTATTTCAAACATATTGCAGGGAGCATGGGTAACCGTCCCAATTTGTTTACTAATGTGCAACACAAGCAGATTCCTGTAATTACAACCCAAATCAACACTAAAAAGTGTTTCCCTCATCTCTCCTGTTGAAACTTCAAATGTCCACATATCCTAATTCTCATACTGGCCATAATGGTATCAGACCTTCAGTGTGAGGTTTAAATTTGAGGCTAAAAGGCTTTTATTCCTTCAAACAACTCCTAAAAAGTAAAAGTAAGCATTTGAGAGTAAAGTTTTTTTTTCAAACTGCTGTGTTATATTAGATAGTTCCAATTTTCAATACTATATTTACTCTAATACCGTCTGTTATCCCAGGGTTTGGGACTCAGTGGTAGATGACACAACCAGTAGAGAGTGCGCTTTAAAATACTTAATTAAATAATTCCACTGGGATGTTTTGACCGGGAATGTTAGATGTGGATGAGAGGAGGACAGTCTCTGTCAGTGACAGGGGAGGGAGGCTGTGTGGCATGAGAGGGATGGGAGGGGGTCAAAAACATTGTCTTTTTAAACAAGTGGCACTGTTAGCTTGAACAGCATCAGACAGGACCATACCCTAGGATTGAGGACGTTCATCTGAAAGCACTGGAGGAAGGTATGTGTGATAGTGACTATCCTTGTATGTTCATATAGTTGTTGCCAAAATGAAGTACATTAGGTGGCATTTACTTAAAAATATAAATTACAGACAGAATACTTTTATTTTACTCAGCCGGATGACACAATTATAATTAGACATGATGAGAAATGGTATGCACCTTTTTTGTGTAGTGTTTCAGTTTTGTCCACGGTTCCAGATATTGTGTAATGGAGTGCTGGGCTGGGAGTCAGGGGCAGTCACCCCTGTATGCCAAATTTGGAACTGTTCCTGGGCGCAACTACATACACATGTGAGTTTACTGAAAGCTGTTTCTAGACAAAATATAAAATGTTCTTAAAAAAATAAAAATAAACGGAGCGAACATGCTCATAGAGCTAAAGGCAAATTGCAGTTATCTTTTCATGTTTCTTTCTTGGTGAACACCAGCCGAGTAGAACATTGCTTTGATACCCATGATGTAAAGCAATAGATAAAGACTACTTGCCCTATTAGCCTTCTACTTGATTCTACTTTTTTTACATAATAATAATAATTAGCAGAGGGGATGCATTCTTTCCATGTCTGTTATTTCTACTATTGTATCCATAGATATCATGATAAGCATCAGGCAACAGGTTTCCAGTCATATCAGTCTGAGAGGCAAGATCGAAGCAGAGAGCCCAACTGTTGGACTATCCCAGGATCCAGGACTGGAGGTGTTCTGCAGGACTACACAAACTGGACTGACTCAGACCTGTCTCCCTCTGCCTCACATTTCCCTTTCACGCTAGACAATCAACCTCGACAACTTCAGGGTATGAAAGAATATCAGGCTCACGAGAAAATGGAGAGAGAATGGGTCGCAGAAAAGGCTCACAGGGCTGCAAGGGACAGGGAAAGAGAAAGGGAGTGTGAGAGGAGAATACAGAAGGAGGGCTGGCAGAGGAGGTGGGAGTCTTGTAGTCCTGTCCACTACAGGAGGGAAATTGCTAAGAGGAGTCTGAGTGACAGCAGTTATCGGGAGCTGGAGGCCTGGGCAGCTCGTTACAGCCACTCGCTCCCCAGGAGAAGAAGGATGGAGGCAGAGTTGTGGGGGACTGCCCAGGGGTCACCAGAAAGTGAAAGGGTACTGGAGAGGGGTAGTAGATATGCAACTGAACCAAGAGTAAATAAAATCCATTTGCCAGGATTTTCAGCCCAAACAAGGGAATTGGGAAATTTGGAGAGAAGGGACGCACAGCAATCTGTCAACCATTGTTTTTCACAGCCTCTTGTCCCAGAAACAACCTACATTTCAGACACAAAGGAGAATGAGATAAAACATCCCAGGAGGATGTTTAGTACACCTCCTGGCTACATGCCACCTCCACCGTATAATACCCCACACAATATTTCACCAGTACTCCCACATGCTGAAAGGTATAACACTGAGGAAATCATGGCATTTGTGAGTCCTAGTTGGGAGTCTGGGACCCATAGTCCTGCATACTGTTCACAGACCATTCTGAAGAAGCAGGCCTCTGTTGATTGTCCCAGTGAGAAGGGAGGACAGGAGGAGTTGACCGGACCTGCATGGCTCAGTCATCAAGGACCAGCTGCAGCTGATCTATCATGGTTAGACTCCCCTCCCCAAAATATAGTACCAATTGAGTTAGATCCACGCAACTCATCCTTGAAGCAGGAGCTAACACAACCGTGTACGGAAACATACATTAATGATGGTCCCACAGAGGGAAGGAGACTTAGCTTAAAGAAAAGGAGAAGAGGAGGTGAGACAATATTTTGTCTTGTATCCAGAATGGAAGGCATGGAAAAAAACTCAAGTTCTCCGGAAGAACCACTGTCCTTGCCACTCTTGAATCCTTCACCGTTGGTAGGCATACCAAGCACAGAATTAACAGAGGGCAGTAGAAGCCCGGGGGAATTCACTGACAAAAATGAATTACAGAAACTTGCAGATGAAGTAGATTCTAGTACACCATCACTTCAACTTGACTCAGATGTTCCAGCTCACCCCTCTTCCCTGAAAAAAGAAAACAATCTCAAACTGAGCGGTCCTGACTGGATGAACAGCAAACAGGTTGCTGCTCACAGGGAGGAGCTGCTTAGGGTAATTAAAAACAGAACAAGGTTTTCTGAATGTGACAGGAAGAGCCAAAGCTTGTCCGATCCGACAGACAAAGATATTGGCCTCCAAGAAAACAAACATTTGCATAGCTCTTCCTCTCCTATGTCTGAAAGAAGGTCAGTTCAGCCACTGACTTCTGCTTCAGTCAAATACCCTTTGTGGAAGGAACCTAACTATGTGGGCAGATTAGAAAGTGACAGTTCTTCTCCATGTTGTTCAAAGGACAGCTGGAAAGGTAATGAGAATGAGAGTAATGATAAAGGTAATGTTGGAAATCCTATTGATATTGAGGTTAAAAGACTAAAGATTAAGAAAGACAAAGACTCTGAAAACAGTAGTGGCATTTTAGTCATCGATACAACCCATGTTATTGTTAGAGTAGAATTCATCTTCCCTCCTAAAAAAGAGCATGTACAGTACTTATGCTCATCATCACACAGTAGCCCACCACCTGGTTTAGATGATGTTCTCCCCAGTGAGGAAACATCTGAACTAAGCACAAACAAGCAGTGTCCTGTGCCAGATAATGAGAAGTCTGAGAGAGAGTCAGGAGAAGTGGAGGTACAAGAGTATGTATACGAGGATCCACATAGTCCTTTTAAAGTACTTGTCATAGAGACAGGCGTACAAAAGAAGTCTGGGGAGACAGGCCATGTTTCTAAGCCTGTCTTGTCTTTACCTTTCACTATTGAAAAAAATGCATTGAACAAGAACACTGAGAAGACTTTAGGGTTTGCTCAACAAGACTCCAATATTCAGAGCCAAAAGAAGGCAACCTCTGTTCTACAGTCTTACACTGATGATCAGACAAAGGAGTGTGGATCTCTAAACGACGATTGCAAAGGTAATGATGTCCTTGAGTGCCTCTCTGAAGCTATCGTAGAGGAGGAAGTGTCTAAGGCAGCATCAGTAGAGTTTGATCAAGCTGAGGATGATGTTTGTGTTACTGATGTCATTCAAGATGACACATCTGATCTTGGTGACCAAATGTCAACAGAGAATAAAGAGGATGACATGGAGCAGAGAGAACAGATAAATGGCACAGCAGTGGAGAATTACATCAACATAATACCTGAAGTACAAGCGATGACTTTACAGGAAACGGTGGTCACAAGTGAGCCCTCAATTGAACCCTCTCACATAATAAGCCATGAAGCACAAAGTCAACTTGACATGGAGACTGTCCCTGTCCCTGGAATCCATCTTGATTCCCCTCCTCAATCACCTGAAGATTCCCCCTGCCAATCACTGCCCTTACCCCCCACGTCCCCCTCTCATTGCCCTCTGTATAACATAGATCCACTCTCTTTTCCTAACCAGCCTTTATTATCTCTCTTAGATTCAAGCTCTAACCTTGAAACTCTGTCTACTGAACTCTCAGAAAGTACTCCCTCAACCCATTTCCAATCTCCCCTTCCCACTCCCTCAGAGCCCGTTTCCCCTTCTAGCTCCTCTTCTCTTCATATCTGCTCAAACCTCCAGTGTCCTAATATGCTGTTCCCATTCACGACTGACAGAGAGGAGGCCAAATATCCTAAGTCTTTGTGGGACGCAGTCAACCGGATTCGCAAACACACAGCACCTGACTCTGAGAATGAGGAGGAGGAGGTGGTGGAGCCATGGGATCCAGAGAGTATGGGTGAGGACTGTGATCGTCTGGAAACAGGGATGAATTTGATTAAGGAAAAACTAGTTGTCCCTGATGGTCCTAAAGAGTTGGTTGTTTTCAGCTCTGTTGGTAAAATAACAACTTTTGAAAAACCTGGAAGCTCAGAGGTTCACAGGGAAGATGGGGTGGAAGACTTTCTGAAGATGAAACAGCATGGAAAATGTATGGAGGGTTTGTTTGGCCCAATAATTGATGACACCCTTGATAAATCTCGTGATGACAACCTTGATGAATCTCTAGATGACACCCTTGATGAATCTCTCGATGACACCCTTAATGAATCTCTCAATGAAACCCTTGATGAATCTCTCGATGACAACCTTGATGAATCTCTCGATGACACCCTTAATGAATCTCTCAATGAAACCCTTGATGAATCTCTCGATGACAACCTTGATGAATCTCTCGATGACACCCTTAATGAATCTCTCAATGAAACCCTTGATGAATCTCTCGATGACAACCTTGATGATTCTCTTGATGACAACCTTGATGAATCTCTCGATGACACCCTTGATGAATCTCCCAATGACACCCTTGATGAATCTCTCGATGAAACCCTTGATGAACCTCTCGATGACACCCTTGATGAATCTCTCGATGACACCCTTGATGAATCTCTTGATGACACCCTTGATGAATCTCTTGATGACACCCTCTCCAGTAGCAGCACAGACAGCCACGGCTCCGGAGACACCGTCATTATAGGAGAGGAGGAGGATCCAGAGCCAAACGTCTCTGACTCTGAGACAGAGAATGAGACTGAAAAAGAGGCTGAGATCAACAAAGAGGGGGACATTATTTGTCAGGAGCTTAGTTTTACCGAGGTAGATGGAGAAAGCAGCCTGAGCCTTGGGATGTCAACAGGCGAGACTGATGTGAAGGGGGACATAGAGGACAGAATTGAGACTAGTCAGATGGAGAAACTTCAATATGAAGTAGGAGAAACAGAAGAGAGACAAGAATCCGGTGAAGAAAAATACCATGCAGAGGAGGAGAGAACACATACAGACCAAACAAACAATGAGGAGGATTTTGAAAGTGTTAGAGATCTTGATGGGGAGGAGGGGTTGAATCTTGGAGGGACTGAATGATAGGTAACAGTGAGGCTGTGTATCAAAGTTGTCAGTGCACTGAGTTTGTCTATGATTAAATATTTATTTGAAATATATGATTTTATTATGTACCTCACAAAAAATTGTATTGTAGTTCAAATTGGAAATATACACAAGAATACCAATCCAAAACTTTAAAAACCATTGAAATGATGGGGATGCTGGAAATGTATGTAATGTAAATATATTGTCTCCATTTTGTCCCATTTATATTGAAGGGTGTACGAGCCTTTAACAATATACAAATATTTAATGGTTTCTGTGCTTAATATTTGCAGTGTTTGGAAATAATATTTCATTAAATATTACTATATGCAGTGAGATTTTTTAAATAAAAATTACATTTTAGGTTTTGATTGTTTCTGTAGTTATTATTATTATTTTTTCTTTATTTCAATTTGAACAATAGAAAGTATTAACCTACAATTTTGTGTTTCGGTAGGTGTGTAGGCTCAATTTGAACTAAACAAGATTGAGAATGTGCAGTGGGGCTTTTAAAACATCGTCCTACAACCCTGTCCTACAACCCATTGGAATTAATACATATGCAACTGATGGCAAATTACTGGGTTAATTTGCAGGGACAGATTCCTAGATATTTCCACAAAAGAAGTGTTGCAGGAATGCTGGGGGAATGGGAGGTCTCAGATAACTTCAGGTCAGGTTGAGAATGGTATTGCAAAATAATTTGGGAGTGTTTAATCTGTGGCCTTCAGTAGTTTATCTGATGGTGAATCCATGGATACTTTTGTAGTTTGAAATACGTAGACTGGTGTTTGTTAGAGGTAAAAGGAATTTAAAAGCAACTATTGTGTAATGAAAGAGTATTTGTATAGGATGGTGGATAAAATTTCTTAAAGTGTGTACGTGTTTTTATTAAGGGAGATTGCAAGTAATATTGAGGTCTTTCCCACACACTAGAGCAGAAGATGGCAGTAATGAGCTGGATGCCAATCGCCGTAAAATAAAATGAAGAAGAAGATCCGAGAGTACAGCCCGCCCTGTTCTGAGTGGCATTCAGAACACCCAATGTTTTTTTTCTAGCAGCATAAGGGGCATCTGGATTTTCTCAGGAGTGAGAGTGTCACTTTGACTATGTCGGCATCTAGTTAGTTATTTTAATTTATATATGAATTTACTGTGCGCAAATGACCTGTCAGTTTTGCACATAAGCCTCATTCAGGTAAGGCAATATTTTTTAAGAATTATGAAGACAATTCAAATGTATTCAGCTAGCCCCGTGCTTGAAAACACCTAGCTAACGCATAGCGTACTAAAAGGTACCCAAGTAAGCGTGGTTGGTGGCTAGTTACCTAACTAGCAGTGGCTTTAACTATATGACCAAAATGTAATTTACTGAATGCTGAACTCCAGCAAATGTATGTGAAGAAAAAGAGAAGATTGCCAAGATGGCCCTCTAGATGTCAAAGCTATACTAGCTAATAACTTTGAACAGCGGTGGGCTACCTACTAGTACTAGTGGTAGCTAAATAACGCAATGATAACTTGCTTGCCAGCTAACTTGCTGGATGGTTATCAAACTACGTTAGCTAACTAGAGCTTGCTATACTGTCAGATTTTCATTCTACTATTTATACAGAAGTTAGTCACACTGTCGACACCAGTCAGTTGTAATACAAAGACTTCATTGCAGCAATCTTGCCCCCAAGGTTGTATCTCTCACCCCCCCCCCCGTACCCAGAATTATCATGTGTTATCAAACCTTTTAAAGGACTACTTTTTTTGTCTATAATAAAACGTTGCTAAAGTATAAAATATGGTAACATTTTTTATATTAGCCATTTTAGAGATGTGCAATTTGAGTATTATGCCGTGCTGTAATTGATGTGTGGGTGCACGCGCAGAATCGTTGTTCAGTTAGGGAGGTGTTGTAGATTAGGAGAATTGATAGAGGTCTGGTCAATTCAGATTAAGTCCCAGTAGTATGGGGAGGCAACATTTGGAGGCGGCAGTATGGTTTGTACACTGCTTGCATTAACTCGCGCCAGATATTCAGTCATATGATTCCATAGTCACAGGTTTCACAGTCCTGAGCCCACCCTCTCTCTTTGTAAAATATATTTTTTTTAAAGGTACGGTGATTGTCCTAAATATTGTAATAACAGGATATTCTTTGTGAATGTAACTTTTAGGGAAGTTAGATTGAGGTTCAATTTGTGGAAAAAAAGTGTATTGTGAACACATTCTTGTGAAGCAACTTATGAGCAGAACAAGTAGCGTTTTTTGGTGTGGCTATCTCTTATCTTTGATTATTGATGACAAGCCTTGAGTGCTTGTACCACAGGCTGTATTGAATGTGTTGTGTTGTTTCTTGACGTTGATCACAGTAAAACTGCTAGAACTTCGCTCTTTTTGTTGTGGATTATTTTCTGCTCCACTTTTGTTCTTTGTATCAAAGTGTCGGCTAAAAGTGAATAAATGCAATGTTTTCTAAATCTCTTTGCTTTGTCAGATCCTCATCCTTGAATTTCCTGATATATCACATCCCAACTGCTTATAACTCCCCCCGATGAAGACTGAGGAAGAAGCAGATCTGGAAGGTGCTATGATAACAGAAACATAATCTTTCCACCACAGGCATTCCCACGGCATACTATGTCTCCACTCGGGACAAGGGACGGGGGGGGGGGGGCAGGCAGGCAATGTATTCTCTCTCCATTAATTATTTCAATGGGGTTGGGATCCTATTTGGATAGTGTCATTGGATCAAAGCTATACTTGTGTCATTTAATTTACATTTATTGGTAGTGCAGGCAAGTTTCTTTAGCAGTTTTTGTCTCTGAGTGTACCCTGTGGTCACTGGGTAAAAGGACATGTTGTAGACTTTAAGAATTAGCTTTGTCATGTTGTGAAATTTGGGAAGTGATTCGTGTTTGCGTAGGATAGTGATTGTAACAGGTTTTGCAGCTAATGCAGCTATATCTTATACTGAGTCATGGATTTGAATAGGAAGTCATTGCGACATCCAATCAGATACAAAGAGGGTAAAGCTATAAAGTCTGTACATCAAGTGCCAGAACTAGGAGTGAATTTACTGCCCCTGTTTGAGGAGCTAGAGAGAGATGAGGAAAGGGAAGCCCAGCAAACACTCCAAACTGAGTGAGTACCGTCTATTTTGTTAGTGGAGTACTTTGCCTTGAGGAATGGTGAAATTTGCATACTGTTAATTGTTTATAAATATCTACCAAATGGATGGCACTGGTTTAATCTGTCGGTGTCTATCTGTTGGAAACAATTTTGGATTATTGATTTTGATTGTTGAATAACAAATTCCAAGATCCTTAATGTTGACTGTGGCTAGTTCACGTGACTTACACATTTGAAACTACATAAAATATTTGTTTTCTCCGGTAGGCTTTTCTGCTTGGCACCCTAACCCCCCTTACTTAATGGAAGTATTATTATTATTATTTTGAGGAGCTTACTAATAGAGAGAAAAATATTAGGTGAATGTGTTCATTAACCTTATGTCAACGTTTTATTGACATCATTTACAACCTGATAATTCTGAGTCATAAAGGGTTGTTGGCTGACCTTGAGAAGTCTGTTGGGTTCAAATAGATTACTCACTTTATACATTGTAGCATGTTACTGTGTTGTTGATGCAGGAAAAAAAGCTGTTGTCACTGAAGTTATGAAGGGTTAGAAAGTACTGGTAGTAGTTTTACTCTTTATTGTGCATTGGGCTCTAGTCTTGTCACCCTTTCTCACCATGTCTCTCCCTCTCTCAGAGGAGCCCTCTCAGGAGAATGGAGTTATTCAGACCACACAGTACAGTTCTATCTCCCCCCCTGCCTCACCCGGGGGGCCAGAGGAACCTTCCACATATTTTGAAGAAAAGGTACCAATCCCTGAGGATGTCACCCGGGTATGTAATCCATTGAAATGTTGCGGTACATGCTGAGTTTGTATGTTAGCCAAAGGGGTCCTCATGGGTTGATTTGACCACTTGTTCTTTGTACTGTTTTCATCAGTAAGATTTGTCCAACTGTATATTGCTATTAGGCTTCAATGATAGCTAGACAAAACAGCATATAAGGGTGAGCAAACAATTTTCCTTTTAACATGACCTTCAGGACCAGCTAAAACTGGAGTCCTAACCCATGGGCCAATAATAATACTTTTTTTTTTCTCAGGGCCAGTAAATACATAACCTGTACCATCTACATAGCAGCTAGGAATATTGACTGTGTTGCTTGTGGTTCTCCATTACAGATGTTCAGTTTCCGAAAACTCTGGGCGTTTACTGGACCAGGCTTTCTGATGAGCATAGCCTATTTGGATCCAGGAAACATTGAATCTGACCTTCAGTCCGGAGCTAAAGCAGGCTTTAAGGTTCTTACCACAAACACCTTGCAAAACTTGGGTAGAAATGTCCACCGGGAAATTGTATCCGAGTTGATGATGATAACAATAATATTTGTATTCAATTCTGAAGCCAGCATAAACTTGTCTAATTTCCTATTCTTTGGTTTGTTTCTTTCAAGCTCTTGTGGGTGCTCTTAGGGGCCACCATCATTGGACTTCTCCTACAGAGGCTGGCAGCACGCCTAGGGGTTGTTACGGGAATGCACCTAGCAGAGGTCTGCAACAGAGAGTACCCCGTTGTGAGTAAAACCCCTTCCCTAAACACACACACAAACACACACAAGACGTTTAAAATGTCATATATGCCTATGCTTTTTTTTGTCAGGTTCCTCGTATTCTTCTGTGGCTAATGGTGGAACTGGCCATTATTGGCTCAGACATGCAGGAGGTCATTGGCTGTGCCATTGCTTTCAACCTCCTCTCAGTGGGCAGGTAGATTTACTTTAGGATCAAAAAACTTTTATTAGATGGGTGCACAGCTGCTACAAACAACCTGTTGATTCTTTGTTCCTCCCAAACAGGATTCCACTGTGGGCTGGTGTTCTTATTACTATAATTGACACATTTGTGTTTTTGTTTCTAGATAAATATGGTGAGTGTTTCCCTTACAAAACCCAATTGACTTGCTACCTTTAGCATAAGGATACTGGTGTGGGTGGCTGTTTTGGATATTAATTTAGCTGTCATCTAACAGGGTTAAGGAAACTGGAAGCTTTCTTTGGCTTTCTCATCACAATAATGGCTGTTAGCTTTGGTTATGAGGTAAGAAGAGTTTTGACTTAAACTAAGTTCCCACGTATTTTTGTGATTTTCCATAGCAGTACATTAATTTACCTGTGTTGTTTTTGTGCAGTATGTGTTAGTGAGTCCGGATCAGGGGCAGCTGTTGAAGGGTATGTTTATGCCCTACTGTGAGGGATGTGGTCCTCTGCAGCTGGAGCAGGCTGTTGGTATTGTTGGAGCTGTTATAATGCCTCACAACATCTACTTGCACTCAGCCCTTGTCAAGGTAAGTGCACGCCACACCTACAGTAGTTGGACTAAAACTAAAACCAGACTGTGTTATGGCACAGTCGTCAGCCTTACATGAAGTCATGTCAATTTAATCTTTGCATGATGAACCTTCAAGGTTGTGGAGTAACATGGCCATGTAATGTTCTATAACATCAACAAATAAATTAACAGGACACATTAAAACAGATTGTTACCTTTTGACCAACATTTTTACTTTTCAATTTCATCTTGTATGTTCTAGTCTCGGCAAATAGATCGGGGGAACAAGAAGGAAGTTAAAGAGGCCAACAAGTACTACTTTATTGAGTCAACCATTGCACTCTTTATCTCCTTCCTGATCAACGTCTTTGTCGTAGCTGTATTTGCTGAGGCCTTTTACAGTAAGACCAACAATGAAGTGGTGAGTGGTGAAAAATATTTTTACACATTTCTTTTGTTTTGTTATATAAACGTGTGTGAGATGCTGCTATTTTTTGTTACAGAATGCAATTTGCAATGGAACAGATATTCCCTATGAAAATCTCTTCCCAAACAACAATGACTCACTACAGGTGGACATCTACAAAGGAGTAAGTTTCAATGTGAAGTTTCACTGCAATATGAAGTCATTGTGCCTGAATTCTAGATAATATTGAAGCTCTAAGTGTAGTCTCTCGTTAAATTATCTTGTAAGATTGTAATAAGACTGTACATGTTTTTGGTGGACATGTCTCCAAAAGGCTTTGTCAACGATTTACTTTGGATAGTCAAACCACGGCTTAAAGGGGCTCGCTCTTTGTCTGTTATAAAGGGTGTGGTCCTGGGCTGCTTCTTTGGTCCTGCTGCCCTTTATATTTGGGCCATAGGAATCCTTGCTGCTGGACAGAGCTCCACCATGACAGGCACATACTCTGGACAGTTTGTGATGGAAGTAAGAATTCTGATGTATTCATTGTGTGCAAATTAACATAAACTAGAACGGTTCATCAAGGTAATGGCTATACACTCTCCTCACAGGGTTTCCTGAACTTGCGTTGGTCTCGTTTTGCAAGGGTATTGTTGACTCGTTCCATTGCCATCACACCCACCCTGCTGGTGGCCATCTTCCAGGACGTGCAGCACTTGACGGGCATGAATGACTTCCTCAATGTGCTGCAGAGCATGCAGGTCAGAACTGTTACTACGGAAACATGGGGTCCAGGGATGATAACCACAACTGAGCTGGGATGGCTGGGGACAACTTGATCATTAGTGGCATGAATCAAATCAGAGATGTTGCTTTGAATTTGTGAATATTTTTGATATCCCCCTAGTTTTGTTTATTTTCAGTAGTACACTGTAAAACCTGTACATATGAGTGTGATAATATTTTTAGATTTTACATATAGTTAGACTTGTTTCTAGTATTAAGTGACTTAACATGTAATTTACTTAAATCATTTTAAGAAATCTTCTAAAATGAAATTCACTTATTGCACTGGCAGCCACATGTACTTTTTTTTAAGCATAAGAAATCTACATAGAAAATATATGTTTACTTAAATTTGATATGACATTTTTGCATTGAAGTCAACACTGTTATGTCCCTCTGTGCATCTCTCAATTCAACAGCTGCCATTTGCTTTGATCCCTATCCTGACCTTCACCAGTCTACCGTCCATAATGAATGACTTTGCTAATGGATTGTGAGAACTTTATATTGACCACTACATAATAATACATTTCATAGCACACTACTCAGCAGACAATAGGCTTGATGCAGTACATCTTCCTCTGACTGTTCTTCTCAGGGGGTGGAAGATCGGTGGAGGCGTGGTCATTCTAGTGGTCTGTGCCATCAACATGTACTTTGTAATAGTGTACGTGACTACTCTGAACAGTGTGCTGCTCTACGTCTTGGCTGCCCTCCTGTCCATATCCTACTTGTGCTTTGTGGGGTACCTGGTGAGTTGAAAGCCATTTTAACACATTTTCATTAAGGTTGTTAAGGGGCATTGGTTAACATAAATTGTTGGTTTCAAGTTCCATTAAAGGCATTTTATTGCAAGTAGTCTATAGCCTTAGTCAGGGGTTTTCAACCAGGGGTCCGCGGCCCTCTGGTGGTCTGCGGCGGCATTGCAGGGGGTCTGCGACACGAGCCTATGTTGATCAGTCCACCATTGTTTTTTTTATAAATTTGCTTTGGTATTTCAACACATGATAATCATTTGTGACATATTCTGCATTACTTTGTCATCTTCCCTCTTCAGTTGTAGCCCAGTTTATGTTGATTGTTATTGATCACCGTTACTTAACGCTCTCTCAACATGTCAGCCACATGTCTGTACATTTAAGTCATGAACGTTATATATTCATGTACATATGGTTCTGAGATGTAGCACAACTAAAAACTGCAATTTAACAATCATTTAATAGTTTTCAATTCTAACGCACTGAAAATCGGCCGTTTTTGTTTGTTTTTTACACAGATTTTTTTTAGATTTGTTTGAGTAAAAAAATTACATTAAAAAATGATTAGTGTTCAGAATCTCACTTACACATATTTCAATTTTTCAGATTCTATGTATATTGTTTGAGGTTTTTAAGTAGATATATCTAGATTTGTTTGAGGTTTTAAAATAAAAGCAATATGGAAAAACAAATGTTAAAACTTCCTTCTATCCACATGCAGGCAGGCCCAAACACACACGTAGGCGCGCAGGCACATCAGTGGGCCGCGGATTACTCTCTAAGAATAGTGGTCCCTGGGACAAAACCATGAACCCCTGGCCTAAGTAATAGCGCAAGGCACCTTCTATTTAAGTTCATTTAGACATGTCCTTTGTCTTTGAAAAGTTGCCATTTTGCTCATTAAAATAACAATTCTCTTCTTGAGTCTCTCCCTTCTTCTGCCCCACCTCTAATTTTGCCACTGGGCAGGTGTATGCTGCCTCCGAATAGTCAACATGTAAGCTACATTACGGGTGTTACACTTCTGCATGAATATAATGCTAACACCCTCTTTCCCATTGTTTCCACAGGCTTGGCACTGTCTGATTGCCTTGGGGGTTTCCTGTCTTGATGTAGGCAGTAGGGTAAGAAACAGACCTGCTGTGTTGATAGAGGAACAGGCAGAGTATGACTCCTAGAAAAAAACAAGACAGTAATGAACTCCTACAGACACTTACCATTAATTTTTCAGTGTGAAAGACTCATTTATAGAGAGGTTTTAAAGAAAAATGAAGTAAAAAAAAATATATTATTACGTGATTGTCGAACAACATTCACAACTTCTGTCCAATGACTCCTATATTTGGACAGACTTCATATTTGCAAGCCATGGCTTCAGTTATCTGTGATTACCATATTGACATATTTTAACTCTGTTAAACATGTTTGTTGTGCAAATATTCTCTTTGTCAGTATAAATACAGTTAATGGTAGATTAAATGGTAATGGTACCGTAGGTAGTTAATCTTGAGGGTTCAGGGTTTGGGTCAGGATTGACAGATGTAGACGTGACTGAAGAGATCACTTTTAATTAAATGCAAGTTGTCATGGTAAATTATTTTATTTATTGTTAAAATATCAAATTAAGTCAGTCCCATCAGTTGCATAATGATAGATAAACTAACTTCAATTATCTTGTGTAATTTGATTTTCAATAATAACCAGACTTTTTTAGGGATAAATTGTTGTATTGATGACAAGCAAATCATTTTTGCTCCAGGAGATCCATGTTGGAGAGAAAGTAATATTAAAGCCTTGACACATTAAAATGTGTGTACATAGATCCAAAATAAACCGCAAGAGCTGTATTGTTGTTGATGTTTGATGCAGTGGACCAAACACAATTGATAAAATATTGTTTCGCATGGAAATAGGTTTTGATAGATTTCATAATGTTTTTACAGTATTTTATGGAGATAAATGTAACTATATGTTATATTTCTGGGTGGTGTTCTCTGGTCAGCCCATGTTTGTTGTAATGCATGTGCCTCTCTCTGTGTGATACAATGGCTGAAAGTGTGGGGACAGTTGGTCTGTCCCTTTAACTTGAAAATGACACGGCAGAAACACGTACTGTAGATGCTGTATAAGCTGTCAGAATCTGAGTAACTACTGAATGATGCAACACCATGTATACAAAATAAAAGGAGAACATGGATTATTTTCTATGAATGTTTCTTGGTGTCAAGCAGAGGTTCAACATATGTTTTTCAATTGCATTTGACGCTAATTCTGGGAGTAATGATTCTGATTCTAGGGTGTTCTGAAGGGGCTAACCTTGTAAAATTAGAGCCAGCGTATTGCTTTAAAAGCCTTTGATGATACCCTTTTGTTTTAACTTATGCTGCAAGCTGGCTGTTCCTGTTGTAGTAAGTAAACACGTATCTGCACTATGCTCATCACCATACTGTTCCATCAAATGAGCACTTGTTCAGTCCTCAACCCAAATCTGATAGGATTTGGGACGTACAGTATGAATCAAGGTAAAAACAAGGAGGAGCCATTTGTCCAGCTGACAGTTTTTTATGGCCATTATCCTGAACCAACCAAACCTATAATAATTTAAAGACCATAATTAGCCAGAACACCAAGCTTAAAATGTTAGAAACATTCTTTAAAAAAAAATGTTAAACACAATGTGATTAGTTTCCATTGGTCTACTGATTTCTCTCAATTTAGTATTATATGCTTCAACATATACAATACTGGATAAAATCATAAATGTGCTTAGAATCTTCCATAGGCTAGACCTAACATGTCATACTCAACTGATGTCAAATAAATCATGGGGGGGGGGGGGGGGGGTTCGTGAAACAAGATCAGTTTAATTAAAATGAACAATTTTCTGTCCTTTCTGCTTACAGGTGCGTCTTGGGCTGCCTGGGCACACTGACGCTTACCTTCTGAATGACATGGACAATGATGTCGTGGAGGAGGGGACTCATTACAGAGGTGGACATTAGAAGTGGACCTGTGGCTAGAGAGAAAACACCTATGAATGAGTATGACCTGAACTATAAGAGGGACCTCTGAGTCTAAACCAGGACAGTATTACACTGTGCCTTAGCGTCTTTAAAGTGTCCTTCTGTAAACACAACCTTATGTTTACTGGTGCCTTATGCCATTACACTTGACATTCCACAAGTTGGTTAACACATTGGCCTGTCACGGGTTACTTTCGTTAGTGCTGTAATTGCTTGTTACACTATGTTACTGTTAAAGTAAATTATTGTTACAGTTGTCAGTCTATGTATTGATGTGAAAACCCAAATCAAAATCAGATTTTACTGTAATTTATTGTTGATTAGTTTGTAGCAAAACCTTTATTCCAAACTTTTGGCATAGACTCAAATCAGCAATAGTTATTTAAGATGTATACTATTTTATTTGTCATTAATATTAATTAATATAATTGATAACAGCTAAATAATTTAACTGGATTATGGGACATTAAGCACTTATAAATTATGTGTACTTTATCAGATTTCAAGGCTTCAGTCCTGGTCTTTGTCACTAGCTTTCTTTGTTTGGAATGGAAATAATTTTCAAGGTATAGTAGTTCTGTACTGACTTATTTGGTGTGAAATCATTTTTTATTATTTAATAATTGTGTAAGTTATTGTAACTTTTTTTTTTAAGAACCAAAGTACCAACATATTATTGGCTTTTTATATAACTTTACATTTGTAAAATTGAAATGACAAAAGAAAAAGACAATATTTGTTTAAAATATATTTATATTTCCGTCACATTTCTTGATCGCCTAGACAGCATTATTATATAAAACTTATACAACTTCAATAGTAGTGTTTGAGACTCTTTTTCATTCATCCATGGTAAAGTTAGGAACATGTATCTCAACTCTGTTAAATATATTACTTTAAGACAATAATAAAAATCTAAAACTAAAATACTTTTGTGATAAAATTATTAGTGGAGGATATAATTTGGCTCGTCTATATAGAGCCATCTTACTGGCAGCCACACTGACAGGTACCTGGTATAAAGGTCAGAGGTGTGATATGCATGTAATCTATTTCTTACCCATAAAAATGATCGTTTGGAATTCATTCCTGAACAAGATGCCTTCCTATCCAAGAGTCATAGTAGAATGATTCTGGGGGTATTTCTATGTGTGTTAGTGTGACGGATAGTCAAGCTGCTCATCAGTCACCCCCCATACTGGGCCTTGAACTAAATGTCCTCTGACTCGCAATTGGATTACAAACCAGGTGCACCACCGAAAAGCTAGTTTTTCGCTGGCACGGGTGGACTGTACTTAAGGATTTTCTTTTACCAATTCACCTACATTAAATTGAATTAAAAAGGTAATTAAATCAGTTTAGGTGAAAACTGTGTTGTTGACTTTACCAAATCAAATGCCCTGCCAAAAGTGGAATGTTACTTTGATAGGAGGAATCGTTTTTGAATTCTAGTCATAAGAAGAAAAATCGTTCAGGCAATCATTTTTAATCGTCAAACTCAATGACCTGCATTACTGGCTAGTAGGTTCACTTGCTGTTTTTATCTTGGTTCTTTGGAGCCAGATATTCATTGTACATGGAGTAGATCACACCTATAAACAGACACATATTGGTTACATTATTCATCTTTCTGCCAGTATTGATTTACATTGTTATTGGGTGATTGACAATTGAACATCTGACATAATTTATCCATTATAAATATTCCTTGTGCGTACTAATGAGATTAGGTTTTGGGGCCTGTGTGTCTGCTAAACGGCACCTAGTGAATTATGACTTACCTAATGTCATTGCGCCTACTACAAAGCTTTGTGCTCCAACCCGCATGTGGATAAGGTGAACCGACATCTTTGTGTCCCCTCTGGATTTGAGCTTGTATAGACCATAAGCAACCACCGCACAAAATCCAGCCATACCTGTATACACAGGGAGAAAACATTGTCTTGGTGTGTGACCTTGGGGTCAAGGGATTTAGAGAGAAGAGCTGGAACTATTGTGATCTGCTTCCTTGATTGGAACTAAATAAAACATGAACAGTTAAATGCACGGTTACTCAGTTTATGTTTGGAAACTCACCTATAGGGACAAATGGTGACTCCTTTGCTTTCCTCATAAATCTTGACGAATGCTCCTCATCATATACGGACACATTTTCGTCTGAGCTCATGTTGATTTTAGGCTTGAAAAAAAACGGGGAGGAAGGATGTTAGTGAGCTACATAGAGGCTAGGCTACACATTTCAATACAATGATCTAGCAGGTTACCATGGCTGACAATTTGTGTACAACGTCCCAAAAATAGCCTAGTTAGACAGCTATTAACACTTAATTTATAAATCTAGTTGAAGTAGTATAGTCTCGTTTTGAAATACATTATTAAAATCGATTTAAGAATTGCTGCTAATACAACACAGCCTAGACCCTCTTCCAAAACCAAATGCTACAAGAACTCCAGAGTCTGTCTAGACTAGCCAGAAATAATACATAATAGCCCAGATAGCCCAACACAAACTAACATCGTCACTACCTACATTTGGTACTGTAGCTTGCTGGTGGTGAGCAGTGAGTTCTTGTGTTGACTCCTAGATCAGCCCTTTTGATTCAATGTTGAACCTGTTGGGTCCGCCTCTCTCTAGATTCGACTCTTGGCTTCGTGAAACACTTCCGCATTCGTCTCTTGCGGAGCTGTCTATTCTGCCACAGTACCACTAAACAACGTTGGCATATTATTGGTTTTTGCTCTAGTAATTTTAATGTTAATGTTAATAGTAGTGATGTTACGGTAGATGCAGTGCTCACGAAATGGTATCGACCTTCCGAGTCAATGTACCGGGCCTACAAAATGTGTTGAGCGCGCGTCTCTTCATCTTGACACGTGATAAGCTTTGTACGTCACGCGACCAGCTGACACTGACAGTTGTGTCAGAGCCTGTTTAAGGATATTTATTAGACATTCTCTGGTTGTGTTCTCACTTATGAGTGGTTAAGGATGCTATCTTCTACGTATTTAACTTGTTGAACATCGTAAGCTCAAACGTGTGAAATGAGTTGATGAATCACAAGTGGCACTACAGACCACGCCTCAAAGTTGTCACATTCAAAATGGTGGCATTTCGACGCTGCCAGGTCAAAATGTTTGATAGTTTGCATGCATTTTTTATTGATCATGAGGAACCATCAAGTCTCAATAACCCATAATGTCCGGTGCACAATATGTATTTTTCTCGACAATGATTATTAATGAAAAACTACCAAAAAGTAGGCCTACTTGAAAACCAGCCATCCAGTTGCCTTGAAATGTTATGTGAGAAACATGTCATTTTTAAAATGTTTAGCAAACGTTGGGAGGAATCCGCCATTGCTGCTTGCAGCATTATTAAACTTTGTTTTAGTTTTTATAGCGGAGCTGACCAGAAAGATGATCATATGTCGGAGGGCAATCAGAGCTCTATGATAGACCTATGTCTGCAGATTAGTTGAGGAAACATTCTGCGAGATTTTCTTTGGTAAAGACTTATTCAGGCTTATTCAGAACCTGACAACACATTTGTTTGTCTATAGTGCTTCTTGTCACTCACTGTAAAGTGCTTATTGGCAGTTAAAGGTTACAATTTGACATTTATGATTAATCTTCGACTTTTAGTGCAGATACTTCTATTTTCTATATTTGTGCTGCTCTAAGGAAACGAAGTTAGTCTGAGAACTGATTTCCTCTCCATTCCTCTGTCGACAACACAAGGGGGCGCCTACAAGCTAGAACAAATGCATAATGCGTGACTAAACAAATACTCCTATTGCTTAATAAGATGAGCTCATGTGTTATGCAGTTCAATAAACAGAACTCTCGGAATAAACTTGGGAGTCTATTTATGATGATTGAACATCGGTCTGAGGTTTACCAAAGATATATTGGTTGTCCTTGTTGCTCACAGTCACAATCACAATACAAATGTTCTGCAATAGAATTACAATAGTAATATAACTTTTTCTACAAGTAATCTCACTACAATAATAACATTTGATGTTGAATTTGCTTCAAGGTGTGTTGAACAATATTGTCATTTCTTTGTATGTAATTCCCGGCTTCTTCAGTTCACGCCCGCAGTTTATTTACATTTACGTTTATGCATATAGCAGACGCTTTTATCCAAAGTGACTTCCAAGAGAGAGCTTTACAAAAGAGCATAGGTCACTGATCACAACAACGAGGTAGTCCCAAACATTGCAAGCAGCCAAAACATGAAGCATACATAGTGAAAAACTAAACAAGTGCCAAGGGAAGACCCATAAGAGCATGCAGTTATACAAGTTACAAATTAAAACAACATGAACCCCAAATAGTGCAAGACTGTACCCGTAGAAGAACAATCAACAGTAAAATACTTCACAGCGAGTACAAGAGTTCAAGAGTTAACTTCACTAAGGATTCCGTTGGCTCAAATTTATCTATATCAAATATCTTAAATACACTATCAACATATTTTCTTTGTAATAATTTGTACAATAATTCCTAAATTTTATCTGTGTGGTTCTCACACTGACCATGCTTCACATTTTGTCCACTAGGCCCCCTGTCTTAGAAATAGAGGGCCCTACAGGCTACGGCAGAGGCCACCCCAGGGCAAGACAAAAAAGAGGAAAGGGAACATGGGCCTCTTCCTGCAAATCATATGGTGCAAACTTGTCTTACTCAACATTGAGTATACTGATTATTCAATCAGTCAATACCTGCACATATGGGTCACACTACAGATGTAATTTGACCTCTCTTTTTTCTTTAGTATATTATAAACGGTCCCACTCAGTTTGCGGGGTTTCATCTTTGTATTTAACATATAATCCTTATTAGAGTGATGACACCACTGCCCCACCCTTGTGATGTATAGTATTCCCTGCTTGGTCCTGTCCCCCTACCACTACAAGCAGCAGGGAATCATGTGACAATTGAATACATTTGTATTCAACCAATAGACATCTAGTACCACTGTCTTACCCTACCCTCCTACTGTATCTGCACATGCCCCCCCCCCCCAACCAAATACATAAAATAATAAATAAAGAATAATAATAATAATATAGACAATCATATTCGAGTTTACTATATTCATAGTACAATTAACTTTTTATTAGACTAAACATTTATGTTTTATTTGTATCTTCCTCTTTAACTATGTGGTTTATTTTGGGCGGTCTCTTAACCTGCTTCTACTGCAAACACAGGAATGTACCAGGGGAATGAAGCGAGTAGAGAAGAATGCCTGTGGTACCTCTACCCAGAGTTCTACCTCCACAAGATCCAATCGGCGACGGCGAACGGTTTCAAGGCGCCCGTAGTCAGTGATGGGCATTTTGAATCATCAGGAATGAATCTTTGAGTTCAGCTAGTTTATTCTGAATCCGTCGTTGCAACCATAAATTCGAAGTTGTATAGAACAATATATATCAAAATATAGTAAGCTTACTAGAAGATTTGATGTCATGTAAATTGTCAGGGTTTATTTTATTTAACATGGCAAGATACGTCCATTGCTGCAGAGTAATGTAATAATGTTTAAAGGCTATTTACCGATGAGACGGCACAATCCCTCACACTGTGTCCAGTTGATAGCATTTGTTTATTGCAATAAACCACAAAGATTAAAATATTTGACAGATGCACAATTCCCTGAAGTGATTCGGACAAATGGTTATCATCGCGCAGTGTATCGAGAAAATGGCTCTCATAAATCAAAACGTTCAGTTAAAACCTAACTTTAGATTAAAAAAATGTATTTAACATAAAAACAGCTATTTGCTCTTGAAGAAATATATCAATTCCTGTTTTATTGATTAAAGGTTTGAGTCGACATGGTTGTTTATCAATAGCAAGGGGAACTTGAAACCGCCTCGTGCCCCATTTCCTCGGTTGTTTTGCTTTTTTCGCCTGGATTCTCCATGTTGGAGCAATAGCGAGGTCTTTCCCTGTGTAAGCAAGCTACTAGCAGGGGCCGCAGCATAACTTTTACAACGTTACAGTGCGGTGAACTAGATAGGTTTAACTGCACAAACGACGAATATAACACAGAAACATAGGATTATCGCTAGCTGTATACAAGAGTTTGGAAATATATTGTTTTAATTATTCTGTAACCGCAACGGGTTGGTAAACGCGATTGCTAACAAGCTAGCTGAATGTTGAAAGTACCTGTGACTTGGGGGAACGGATTGGACTTTGAGGGGCATTGGATTTGTTAGATGGAAAGTTCTATTATCACTCAAGTGCAGAGAGAAGATCAACTGCCGTTCAAAACAGGTGAGTCCAGTCGCATATCACTGTAATGTTCAATGTGGTTGTGACTATGCTGATTTGGTTTTGAGTCGCGACGCTGAGCTTGTAAGATAGCTACAACAGTTGGTCCGTTTTGTATCATGGCTGGACCAGACGACTATCTATCGTTATGTGGAGCGTTTTTAGCAAAAGACTCCAATTTAAATAATGAATCAGATTATGAATGCTAGCTAACTACGGTGATTGATTTGGACATTGTGGGCAAGAAGTGGGTGTCCATTTTACTTACGGCGCGCGCGTACGGGATATATCAGAGTTAGATGGGAAGCTACAATGCTAACGCAAGCATGTTGTACCGTTGACTAGACGGCGTTGAAGATACTTCACAGCTCGTTGCAACACATCTAAAAGCACAATTGGCTCAGGAGGTTTCACATTTGTTTCACCATCTATTGGTCTATTTTTAAATATATGAATGAATGAGACAATTCATTATACTTTATTACTGTGGAACAATCACGCATTGAACTACGGGGATCTATGTTGGATGTGTGTACACTTTTTTCATTTGACACCCACATTTCTAGATCTTTACGTTTGAACACATAGCATCATGTAAGATCTTCTTTCAGAGGTTTTTTAAAATCGCAAGGTTAAAGACAAGGTTGATTTGTTAAATCACTGAAAATATTCTTACCTTTTAGTTTGGGAAATATTATGAATCAGTATCATATCACAGTTAGGCATGGGCCGGTATCAGATTTTGACGGTATGATAACCTTGAAAAAAAAACCACGGTATTGCGATTACAGCTCAAAAATATTTTTGCTGAACACCATATATTTTATTTTTAAGCAACATATACAATTGTTTAAACAGCAGTAAATATGTCAATTTAAATAGTTAAATTCTTTGTTGTTTTTCTTTACTAAAAAGAACAATACATAATTATAGTTTTAATTGAACGTGAATATATACACAGACGGTAGAAGACATATGAAGGCCTAAATTGCAGAAATTTAGTATAAGTGCTCTCAAGTTTGATCAAAAGTTTGGTGTGAAATTACCATACCATATTTCTTATTGTCTGGTTTTTAACTCTGTATAACTCAGACAACTATCAACACAGTAATATGTGCATTTAAGTGTGAAAAAAGGTTGAAATATGTGAGTCTCACAGCACATGCGTGAGACTTGAGTCTTGTAGTAGGCTAATCTGCTCTTCCCCAGAAAAATATGTTTCTAATGCTCTTGTGTAACGTAGGCTAACGTGAAACTAGCTGATGCTAGCTAGTTTATTAGACGTATTATTTGCTATTTGCCTCAGTCGGTAGCATTCCAATAGTACTGTTCAAAGTTTATTTCACCTGTGCTAAACACGCTAACTCTCTTAACTTGTTGCAACCGGAGGGTTACTTTCTCTGCTGCGTAAAACCTGAGGGTTTCCTGCACTTTCCGTTTGACGAGACACAAAAATAATCAGGTCATACTGTAGCAACGGTATAACGAAAAATTATAGAGGTATTGAAACCGTTACTTATTCAAATGCTGACACATGATGCTGTGTCCTTGGGCAAGGCACTTTACCCTACTTGCCTCGGGGGGAATGTCTCTGTACTGACTGTAAGTCGCTTTGGATAAGAGCGTCTGCTAAATGCCTAATCACAGTAGCCTGACGTTGTCATACTCATAATTCTAGTCAGAATATGAGTCTGAAAACTCTCCCTTGGGCTGTGACTACGGGGCGTGTTTCAACCGAACTCGTAAAACAAATGCCTCTTTGCTCAATTGGATAGACCTACAACCAATCGACCGAGTAACGTAATATGTTGTTTGTTGAAAACGAATTCAACCCAAGCGCTCTTTCGTGACGTTGTTGATTACGTTACTGTTGATCATCTGTCTATCATCGTATAAAGCCCGCCCTGGCAATTTCATTGGTCCGTCCCGATTCTGGTTTTCTGTAGTTGTCCCCAATACGAGACCCTCCAGACCCAACTTCCTGACCAAATTTTTTTGTGGGCGGGGAGAAGTTGGGCTGGCAGCCAGGCTATAATCACAGTATAGTATCGGAAAATCACCTACAGGGCCACAGATTAGGTATCAGTAGGTTAATTTCAACATGAGGGTTCAACAGACACAATTCATGACCCGATACATTTAAGGATGGTTGATGCCCCAGACTGTAATTACTGTAAGAATCTACAGCATTAAATAAGTGTTAAGAACTTTAAATGATTACAAGAATAAGATAGGCTACACAGCACCTGAACTCTTAATAAAGCTACACAGCACCTAAACTCTTAACTGCCTTTTAATACAAATAAAAAGGCATCAACAAAGATTAGACCAGATCCACATTTTATTTTATCAAGTGTTTTGCATTTTGTCAGCTCTCACCTAAGAAATATGCAAATGTAAAAGCATATTGTTCAATGCGTGTTATACCACTTGGATTTCAAGCACTGACCATTTAGCGTAATTTTAGCAAAATAAAATAATTGGTGTCTGGTGTAGCCGATCTAGATTGGTGAACTCACTTCTCAAATAGGCCTATGTACATAGGTCCCCCGCGCCGTTGGTGTAGCTGATAAGTAGTCGCGTTTGTAAGGCAGAGGTCTCGGGATCAAGTACCAGTGGGGGGGAAAGATCAGGAAGACTGACAAGCAACTCCCCCTTTGTTACACTTGCACCAATGTGGTGCCTCTTCTCTTAAGTCCTATGAACAGTGTTTACTGTCACACCAGTCGGTGTTTCTTACACAACAACTTTGAAATATTGTTTTGCGCTTGTGTGTTGATCTCATCGAGGGGAGAGCATGTAGTAAGAGAATCCATTTTTCTTTTTCAAACCAAAGTACATGGTTTTGTAGTGTCCACTGTTCCTCCCTACTTCTCCCAAGTGCTAGTCAGTTGACTTTGTTACTTAAATATAACGAGCAACAGCGTCAATGGTTGTCTAATAATAGGCATTCTGTCATTGTGTGTTTGTTTGTGAGTAGGCTATGTCAGTGGCTTTTTATACTTTCCCCTCTCGTGCGTCCAGAGGCCTAGGCCTGTAAGTGGAGACCGGTCCCCTCTGACCCTGTGAACTGTGGCCAGGCAGAAATAGTACTACACAGAGTGGGATCAGTTACCTCCCCACTCTGATCTGTCAGCCTTTAGTAGAGACCAGAGAGGAAAGCTGATCGATGTAATAGCAATGAGATTCTATCTTAGTGAGACCCTGGAGGAAGCTCATTGCCGCTGCCACTGCTCGTACAAGTCAGTCTCTGTAATGTATCAGCCTTAAACCTTAAATATCTGTTTATTGATTACTGATTGTTGTCTTTAACCTCTTTTAGGCCAGGTGAATAAATCTTCCCCAAAGAAGCCTCGGAGCCGGAATATCTTTAAAGCGCTTTTCTGTTGCCTTCGAGCACAGGATGCCCCTCAGCCTCTTCCCCCTGCCCAAGATGCCCTACTGCCTCCTGAGGACAATGGGTCAATCGCCAAGGTAACCCTTCAACTGCCCCCTCATTGGCTCATATCTATTTTTGTTGTTGTTCCTTTGTATGTTCCAGGTTTGAGAAAAAGGGAGCAGATATATTTTCTACACACCAAAAACACACATTATGAGATCAAGATTTCCTTAGACCATGTGGCTGCATGTATTCTGATAATTTATGATGGAAAACACTTTGTCAAAAGAAAATTTTACATTGGGCATTTGCCGAATATTGAAATTCAGTGTTTCCCACAGATTAGAAAGCAATTCGTGGGGGGTCGCCCCGTGTCTGACGGGGGGGGGGGGGGACGGGGGGGGGGGGGGGGGGACGGGGGGGGGGGGGGTGTTCTTGACAATAATTCATTGAGTTCCTTTGTCCTGAGTCCTGCTTTCTTACCTGCCTGTTTCTACATCTGTTTGTCCACCTCACCTGTTGCTTCAGCTGGCTCTCTCACAGCAGCATGTTGGATGCTGTCCTCCTCTCCTACTCTTTCTTCAATGCCTAACGAATCTATCTCCTTCTCTCCATGACCCTGTCTTTCTGCTTGAGCAGCACTGGTTGAAGCCTAAAAATATTGTAAACAATTTCTTCATATATGCAGCTAGCAACGCTATTGCTAAATAACTATTTAGCTGGTCGGCTCCATGACGATGGGTAAGTAGGGCTTGTGGGACTGCTCACCAGAACGAAGGGGAACCCACTTGTCTAGCAGATTAAGACATGTTCATAGGTACCTAGCGAATAGTATCCTCAACTTTCCTAGACTTTTAGCAACGGTACTAATGCTGAAGGCTCGCTGATATCACTGTTTGTCTTACTAGAACGGCGTATCTATGCATCGTTGCTAATGTGTGCTGACATTGTGACTGTGTGTGTGTATGTTAGAGAGCTGCTTGAGTGACAGAGAGACCGAGGTAGAGCAGGGAAAGGAAATGCAGCTGAACGAATACGCTGTGTGTTTTAAAAAGCGTTAAAAAAAAATATAATAACGAAACGCAATATGTGGCGGCCAGTGTTGATTCTGTGGCGCACGGCCACAAATTAGTCTGTGTGGGAAACACTGAAATTACAATAACCTGATACATAAAAATTATAATTCATTTAAAGATGCAGACTGGTGTTCTGTTTAGGTCTTACCAACAATTTATTTGACCAGGAGAGTCAAATCTCTTTATAGTTTCCACAGTCACAAGTGTCAGAACATTTAACTTAAATTGAGACGATCAAATGAATTGCCATTGAAATAGCCATTGAGGCTCAGTTAGTACTATGCTGCATGGTTCGAATTGGGCTAAACCTCTTTCCTGCAAGATAGTCAATTAAATTGGTAGGCTACCTGACTTCCTCAGTGTTCAAAATGCCTGGTTCTTACTGGATCATTGGTTTTCAGAACACACCAAGTCGTTTTTGATTGTGATATACCTATAAACACATTTCAAGTGCCAAACTACCACTTTGCCTGAGTACAGAATATCTAACATGTGAAGTTATAACATGGTTTGGCTCAACTTGGCATTAGATTTTACTGTCATGATTTTTGTTGCAGCACAGCAAGTCTCAGGGTGCTGCAGGACCACAGTCCATTTATGAAGGATATGCTGGCTACCAGACAATATTAACGTCAGGCCAATACCAAACTGTTGCAGATAAATAGTGCATGGTGAAAGGCATCACAGTAAAATGGTGTTGTATTTAGGCTTGAAAGTTGTTTCTTTGTTCAAAATTGCACCATTTTGGTGGCGATTGATGGTTAACTAACATGGTTAACTATCTTTCCATCTCTGTTTAGCTTGGTCTACTTCAAAACCTTCGCTACCAGTTTCATCAAGTACGTAAAGGACAATATCACTGTGGTTATAATGAGTTTAGACAATGGGCCTAGCCAAACCGTGTGTTGTAAGAGTAGGTTATAAGAATGTAAGATATTTCTGTACTCTTCCTGGCATGCAGTTCTCCAAATAGTGCAATATTGGCTCTTCATCTTTAAAATGTGATATTTATGTTGAATCTGACACAGTTATGGGATATTCCCCAAGGAATCCCATCATTTGTGGGGTGTGTCGAGTAACTTTAAACTAAAAATTACAAATGTTGTTACTTGATTGCCAAGTGTGCTTCTACATCGCACTCGTCTGTGGCTTAGTGTTGTGAATGAAGAAGATCGACTATAAACTTCAGTGTAAGAGATTCTTACTGGAAGAAAACGGTATAATGATATATAAGTAAGCAGGAAATGGGGTAGGCCTGTGACTTTGTAGTTGTGCATGTGTGTGGTTGTTGTTGTTTATGCACCCCTAACTTAAACCCCCTGCTTCTTCACTTAGGTCCCAGGGACCAGCTTGCTGCCTGAGCTAACCTACCAGGATGAGGGAAAGATCTGTGTGGTTATTGACCTGGACGAGACACTGGTGCACAGCTCCTTCAAGGTAGTGCATGCGTAGTGTACTACTGAAGCATAAATTGACCATAAATTGATTAATATGTGAATTAATGGATACCATGGAATTTATAAACGTGTGACCAGAGAATATGTAACATTGAGGAATGTGCTTATTCATGTGGAAAATCTGTCATGTAGAGTAGAAGGAAATTAACATCTCTGAGCTCACTTGTATAATGTAGTTCATCAGTACTGTACTTGCCAGAGTAAGACAGGTAGATTGGGGTCCACACACACACACACACACACACACACACACACACACACACACACACACACACACACACACACACACACACACACACACACAGACACAGATCAATGGCCAGTATATCTACTAGGCAGAAAACACTGCAGATTAGAGAACTCAGCCTGTCTGGGGTGATGTTTGCAAATACCTGTTTCCTGCTTTTGGCTGGCACATCACCTGTTGGCACATTAATTTCAATAACAAATTTCTCCCACTGATTTTATTCTATAGCCCATCAGCAATGCAGATTTCATTGTACCTGTGGAGATTGAAGGAACAACACACCAGGTAACTGGGAATCATGACAGTAAATGGCACTAGTATTTCCTGCTTGTTGGTACTATATGATCATGTATTTGTGACAGAGCCAATACTTCTCTCAATGTACATTGGACAAGCATGGACTGAATTTAAATAACTAAACACTTCAAGACCTCTTCTTGAGATTAATGGGGTGATCATGGCAATATGCTGGAAATGTATGAATATGGTGTTCTTGACATTAGTTTTGCAGGCTTCAGTGTGTAGTATACTCTACTGAACCCATGGAGGTTCATGGTGGCCTCACTAACCCCACTCCTGCTTTCATATCTTGGGACACTGCTTTCCCCTCTGGCTTCTGCCTGGTTCAAGTAATCCAGGATAGGCTGGTTCACGCCTGCACGGCCTATTCTCGATTACTTGTTTCAGGAAGCGGCTGCCAGCTTCCAGAAGAGCCTTGCAGAATGACCACACAGAAAGATGTTTGGACAACATCCCTGACCCACAGTTGCAGTACACAGAAAAGAACAGGGAGACTGAACAGGGTGCCAAGACTCAAAGTAGTATTTTTCCTAAGCATTAAGTTCAGTTCTCTGTTAGTAGCTTTTGAACTTATTGTTGTTACATGTTGGACAGGCTGGCTAGTGAATTATCTTGTGCTCACTTGCCTTTGCTTTATTTATTTTTCTGTTACACTTTCAACTGGCCACCACTTAGCCTCGTTGAGCTAGGTGAGTAGACTGTAGCCAGTCGGTAGCAGTCATAATCTAAATCCTATAGAACAGATTGCAGACCAGTAGACAATTTTTGGCCCTTAGAAACTGTGTGTCTTCTAGTTGTTAGGAAATACATGTGATATACAGGTACTGCTTGTTGTTGCCATGCCTAACTTTCAAACACATTCTCAACTAGCCTTGATGTTATATGTTCTAGGTCTACGTGCTGAAAAGGCCACATGTAGATGAGTTTCTGCAAAGGATGGGAGAGCTGTTTGAGTGTATTCTCTTCACTGCCAGCCTAGCAAAGGTAACATGGCAGCATATAAAAAACTCAGGAACAGGAATTTACACTGACTATCTTTGCCAGTGTTTGTCTCCCCCTAATGGTGATGCTTGTTTGCTGGTACCAAAACTAGTTGGATTTGTTGCCAAAATACCACTCTATTCACTCATTATTAACTGTCATTAACCACACTTAACTTTTATCTTAACTTTTTATTTGTTTGTCTTCCTGTTGCCCCATGCTGTTATTGCACACCCTCATTTCCATCATTACTCTGCAGTATGCAGACCCTGTAACAGACCTGCTGGATCATGGTCGGGTGTTCCGGGCGCGTCTCTTCCGGGAGTCCTGTGTGTTCCACCAGGGCTGCTATGTCAAGGATCTGAGCCGCTTGGGCCGCCTGCTCAACAAGACTCTCATCCTGGACAACTCTCCTGCCTCCTACATCTTCCACCCCGAGAATGCTGTGAGTATTGCTGCTCACTATCTCTGCAGTCATCTCTTTGACTTTAATAGGTGATGGTCATAATGAATATTTGATGTGTCTTGTCCAGGTGCCTGTTGTTTCCTGGTTTGATGACCTGGAGGACACAGAGCTCCTGAGCTTGCTGCCTGTTTTTGAGGAGCTGAGTACGGCAGATGATGTCTACGCCAAACTGCAACAGCTGCGAGCCCCCTGACATTACACACACACACCCGCGGGGACACACACGCGGGGACACACACGGACTGCAGAATCTTCCCTAATACAGACCACACCTATCAACTCAAGGGTCAAGTTCCAAACCTGCCCATCTTATACACTCATACTTTATGTTGACCCTGAACTAAATGAATTGACAGCTGCTCCATCTCTCCTGCCTCTACTCTTCAGTATGTTAGCTGGTGCTACTCTGAAAACAGTTCAACAAACACAATGCAAAATGAGCAATCATTCAGACTGAGTGGACTGACCTTGTTTGTCAAACATTATACTTTCATTTTAGAACTAATCGCAGAAGTAAGATGGACTCTGTTCTGCACCTCTCTGCCTCAACAACATTCTCAATTCAACATTTGTAGGGGACTGCAAAGGACTGCAAGAAAACCATACTATCAACGTATTTCAGTTTTTTACACAGT
Organism: Hypomesus transpacificus; assembly: GCF_021917145.1. NCBI lineage: Eukaryota > Metazoa > Chordata > Actinopteri > Osmeriformes > Osmeridae > Hypomesus > Hypomesus transpacificus. The sequence goes on along the minus strand of NC_061068.1, from coordinate 10,670,352 downwards.
ACTATGGCTATGACAAATAGGCTGCTTTTAAAGGACCTTTCTCTCTTGAATGGATTGATCTTATTCAGGAAAGTTGCACCTAAGGTCTTTGTGATTGAAGGTCAGCATGACATGGGTAGACAACATTACAGATCATCCATGAATTGAGATGATGTTATATGACCTCTTATGACCAGAACTTATGTGGGGTAACTACATATCCCATAGTTGTGCCTTCTGAAAAGAAACAAAATTTCCTTTTGTTTTTTAAGAAAATTAATCTTTGTCCCTCGGAGAAATTGTTATTTTTAATCTTGAGGTTTTTCTATACATTTTTAAGATGTCTTTTAAATGTACAACTTGTTGGTGAGGATTGCAGATGAAGACTTTGGTAATGTTGAGGAAGAACAGCCATACATTAACAACCTCTGTATGTACTGTATATGCTGTACATGAGATTCTCAATTCTCATATGATGAAATCATCCTCAGACAATAGGGACCATTACAATTCAAGAGTCACACTCCCAAGTGTGATTTATCATAAGTCATGCCTCTTTAAGGAGGTCCACTCTGAGATACATCAAGCACAGCACACCTGCTGAAGATGCAACTCTACTTTGTGCCCCTTCTAAAATGCCCTTTAACTGAACTGACTGGTTATATATGAATAGTTCCGTTTCAAGTATTACTCTAGTATTTATGGCATCTTGTAATGCCATATTTTAGTCTCTTAATTACATTTTTTATGCTGGTCTAGTCGCACCAACAGATCAGGGCTTTATTCTTTATCTTACAAGTTGTACCCGGTTGCCAGAAAAAAGTAGGCAACCCTTAAATGCAGTTTAGAAATGCAGTTTAGAATACTGCTAATGTGGAAAAACCAAGGCCTTTTTTTATTTTATTTTTATTACAAACGTTTTTTTTTTTTATGTCTTTGTGTCAAGCCCCTTGTGTGCTGTAATGTTTTTTAGGGGTAGAGTGTGCACAATAATACGCTCATTTAAGCTCTACCCTCAACCCCTTCACCAACTCTATACCATGCCAACCTAATACCCTTCAGCTGCTATGCGCTTAAAGTGTATCAGCAATGTTGCAGTCTGTAAAGTAACTTGCCTGAAAGGGGAATGTGTTTCTTACAACTGTTTGTGTTGAGTTGCTGTCAATTTTACCGCTCAATGTCATATCTCTCACATCAAAGGGGGCAGTCATTTGGAGAGGGGGGAAGGACGGACATGGCAAGTGAAAATGTAAATGAATGTTAAGGCGGAAAAAATTATAATTTTTGAGTCACAGCATCCCAAAGATATTTGGAGTTACTATTTTTGGTTGTTACAAAAAAAAAGATACAGAGCCTTTTCACATACTTATTACACTCTGAAGTGCCTAAGGTCTTTTTCTGTAACAGAAGCTTCTGAATAAGCACCAAGGCTCTCCCCATTTTTTCCTTTATTTACAACTGTAAAACTGTTCTTTTCTCCCTCGTGTTTGGCTGATTTCTAGTAATCTATAAAATTCTCTTTACCAAGCAATCTAACTGTTGTTTTATTGAGTTTTTAATATGAAACTGTGAACAAGTTTTTCATGCTGGGTAAATGTAATGTCATTTAAAGTACAATCATTTCTGTTTTCTAGACATGTGCACACATTAGTTCCCGTATTATGTACTATACCTTTTCAGTTGTACAGGATTGTATCATTTCCGGTGGTGGGATATAGTGGCGTTAAACAGGGTAGGACCTGACTCATTGTTGCAATGTAACAAAATAATGATAGCAAGCAGTATTTACCAAACTTACATTTTTGTTGGTAAAGGGTTATTCTGGACAAAGGGTGAAGATTTTGGTCAAGGGTGGCTAATCAAATATTTACACTACATCCAATTCCATTAAAAGAAATTCAGCTTCAGTTTTCTCTCAATTGTTTTCTGGCTATAATTTCATAGTCTCTTTTTCATCTTTGTACATTCTTGGCAACTATTCAAGAATTTGCAGTACCCATTAGTCAAACATAAAAAAGGAAATTAAACTGGAATGTCACTTGATAAATTACATTTCAGGTTCACAAGGGCTGACCACAAATTAATATTTTTGAAAAGGGAGGTGACTAAAGTAATGTTGATTTTCTAGAATTAACAATGTTATTCATTCATAGTACCTATGGGTATATTATAGAAACAGTATTGATCAGCATTTATTCTGTAATTTATTGGTTTGGTCTGACCCAAATTTGTTCAAAAAGAGAAACTGCCTATTTGAAGCAGAGACTGGTTTCTATAGAGAGTAATGGTCAGGCATAACACGTACAGAACAAGCATAATAATCATACTTATACCTGTCATTAAGTGTCAATGATTTAAAGATCCCACATTCCATATTATATATTTTTTTTGCGGAAACTGATGAAGGATGGAATTATTTCATATAGAAAAATATCAACTATAACTTCCTATGAAAGTAAGCAAATCTCGTAACCCCACAACGCCCTTTACGTAGAGATTTGCATCCAACACACTCTGTAGTATTACCATTTATTCAAATTTAGTCCTCAGTGTTTGCATGTTGGATAAATATAATGTTGAACCTATGTATGCTATGAGTCTTCACTTCACTTGTTAAGACCGTTTAACAATCTTTTTGAGATTGTAAAGTTAAACTTTACAGTGTAAACAAATAAATGTAAGAGATGTGTGGACCATGTGAGATGTGTATCCTGGATCGAAGCTGGGGATGGGCATTGCAATTCTCTGATGTCAGAACAGTATGAGACAACTGCATTGTGGCAAATGGCCTGCTAGCTGTGTAGTGCATAATTCAACAAAAAATCCATAGCTCCCTATCATTACAGTGGGGTCCATTTCCTGGTAATGGCAGGGATATTTATGGCCCATCCCTCCCGCCACTCTCTTTTACCACCACTGCAACAAATGGGTGCTCTTAGGATGTAGTCTTTTGAATAGGAGTCAAACATGCTTTTCCCTCATTTGCCTGTGGAGTTGTGTATCTTTCCCCTTGTCTAATCAGCGATTGGGCAGTGTGATAGGAGAAGTCCTGGAACATGCAAACTCAGGCAAATCTATCAAAGGAGGATGAAGGAAGAATGAATGAGAGGTGGGCATTCTAATGCTGCAGTGACAGCCTGCATCTTCTTGCTTTCTCTGATAGTGCTTTATGTCTTTCGTCCTCTAAAGATAAAATTAAGAGTAACAAGAAAGGTGCATTCTCCTCCTGTTCTAAAGAAGATTTTCAAGGTACTGTTTGACCTGATCTTATCTGCTTTCTGGGATTTCAGCCAGTGGTTTACGCATGATGTGCTGCATACTGTAGGGAAAGTTTAAAATTATTTGATGAAAAGTAATGGATAAATTACCTTTTACATCTGCAAATTTAAATATATGATTTATCTTTGATGCTTGTTACGCTATAAACATGTCAATGGCAACTCATTTTAACACTTGACTGGCAGAAACGGAATCTGAGAAACATGGAGTACACTTTCAAAGCAGTAACCAAGAATCCTGGAATTATAATCTGGCGAATTGAGGTAATGTAACAATAAATGCCAGAGTGTATTTTCAAAAGATCAGAGGTTAGATCTATATCAACGTATTGGCAATTCTCAAAATGACAGATTTCTCTTTGCTACAGAAAATGGAGTTGGTGCTGATCCCTGATAAGTCATATGGTAATTTCTATGAGGGTGACTGCTACATACTGCTTTTTGTAAGTCCTGAAGCATTATCAATCCCAAAGGATGTTATATCAGGGTCATAACTGTTTACAGCCCTGTATGATCTGCATTATCTGTTTGTATATCCTGTTTATTTTGCATGATTGACTAGTGTTTTTTTAATGTTTTCCCAAAAAGTTTTGTGTCAGTGACAAAAACATTCTCTCTCCAGACTAAGAAAGTAGGCAGCTCCCTGTCCTATGATATTCACTTCTGGATTGGGTCTCAATCCAGTCAGGATGAGCAAGGTGCAGCTGCCATCTACACAATCCAGCTAGATGATTTTTTGGGCTCCAGTCCCATCCAGCATCGAGAGGTCCAGGAGCATGAGTCAGATGTCTTTAGAGGCTATTTCAAACAGGGAGTCATGTGAGTCTACTGTCCAAAGTAGTTCAGAAATCTATATAATACATATTCTATGGTTAATAACACAATACAATTTCTAAACGAAAAGAAGACATAATGATACATATATATATATTTATATCCCTGCTTGCCAAGCTATAAGAAAGGGGGAGTGGCTTCAGGAATGAGACACACAGACACCAACAGCTACGATGTCCAGAGACTACTGCATGTGAAAGGAAAGAAACGGGTCACTGCCAATGAGGTCAGAAACATAGGCACAGACAATAATAAGGTTCTAATTGCATGAAATACTGTAAAAGCACTTGTGACATGTATCTTGCCCGGCTTATTCAACACTGTAGGTGGAGATTACATGGAATAGCTTTAATCTTGGAGATGTCTTTTTGTTGGACTCTGGAAAGACTATCATCCAATGGAATGGACCAGAAAGCAACAGACAGGAGAGGCTCAAGGTATGTTTTTGATTGGTCTAACATCTTAAGGGTTACGCCAACATACATACAGTCAATACACAAAAGTAAATTGTAATTTTATGAAACTCTAAGGGTATGTTACTGGCTAAAGACATTCGAGACCGCGAGAGAGGGGGTCGAACGGAGATTGGTGTAATTGAGGGCGATGCAGAGGGAAATTCCCCTGATCTCATGAAGATCCTCACTAGTGTCCTTGGGGAGAGGACTTCCAAGCTTTCCATGGCAATACCTGATGACTCAGTGAACCAGGAGCAGAAGGCCCAGCTTACCCTCTACCAGTAAGTTGACAATCCATGTTTCCTCTATCTTAAGTCCTGTTTGAATTGCTTCAGAGCGAATCTTTAGAATGTGTAGAGAAAAAGTTTGACTGAAGCTTTACATACCCCATATTTATGTGTAACATCTCTTACAGTGTGTCTGATGCTGAAGGTCAGATGAAAGTCACAGAGGTAGCTACCAGACCATTGGTTCAGGACCTCTTGAATCATGATGTGAGTCTGGAGCATTTGCAGGTTTTTAAAGATCAGTGTGATAGGTCAAATAGTTTCATCAGACAGACAAAAGGCTTCTATTCTGAGTGTCTGTATAATAAATAAATGCATCCACAGGACTGCTACTTCCTTGACCAGGGTGGGGTAAAGATCTTTGTATGGAAAGGAAAGAGAGCAAACAAAGCGGAGAAGCAGGCTGCCATGTCAAGAGCTCTGGTGGGGAGCAGAGAGATCAATTAAACTTCTGTATAATCTCTACAAATCATTGCACATTTTTAAATAATGTATTTTGAATTTTTATTTACTTTTTGAAATGATATGGAGTTAAACTGACCCCTGTCTTGGAAACTCACATATCACACTTTATTTTTCTGTATTGTCATTGTTTATCACTAAGTATTATCACACTGACTATGGAGCAACAGAAAGGGGCATTTAACTGTGTCCTTTCACCTGTGAGCAGGACTTCATCAAGCAAAAGAACTACCCCATCACTACTAACATTGAAACTGTGAACGATGGAGCAGAGTCAGCCCTTTTCAAGCAGATGTTCCAGAGCTGGAGTGTGAAGGATTTAACTGTGGGTCTGGGTAGGGTGCACACGGTGGGAAAAGTGGGTATGTATATTTGCTTAATTTAAATCTGAAATGTGTATATCATTATACCTTATTATCTGTTATGTCTTCTTTACACATCATGTATTGGTTTTTATCAAACAGAATATTTAACTGATTGTTATCTGATTTTGGGTGTCAGCACATGTAAAACAAGAGAAATTTGATGCCACACGGATGCACGTAATGCCACAAGTTGCTGCACAGGAACGTATGGTAGATGATGGCTCAGGCCCGGTGGAGGTAATCTATTTTCTGTTGTCCATTAATGCCCTTTGCTTATTTACAATAACTGTCATTCTTAAAACCTACAGACCACTTGGGAAGACATACATTTTTACAATACAACTGCAAACCACACACAATTATAATTTTCCATTATACAATTATACAAACTCCTATGTGTACAAACTATGTTCTTGGTTATATAAGGTGTGGCGTATTGAGGATTTAGAACTGGTCCCTGTGGACCCCAAGGGGTATGGCTACTTTTACGGAGGAGACTGCTACTTGGTTCTCTACACCTATGAGGTCAACAACAGGAAGCACTACCTGCTCTACATGTGGCAGGTACTCTGTGGTAATAGGTGCCACATTCACTGTAATTTATGTTTGCAGTTTATTTAAAATGCCTACATATTATATCAGTATAACAGTTACTTTATTTAATCTTAGGGACGCCATGCATCTCAAGATGAATTGGCAGCCTCTGCATTTCAGGCTGTGAGCTTAGACCAGAAATATGGAGGTCAGCCTGTGCAGATCAGAATCACCATGGGCAAGGAGCCCAGACACTTTATGGCAATTTTCAAGGGTAAAATGGTTGTTTTTGAGGTGAGATGCTAGTTCCAATCAAGTGAATCAATGATGTCTGTTTCATTTATAGTAAAGTGTACTACAGGTTAATTATGTTGCACTGTTGTGATTGGATGATGAGATGGAAGATTTGTAACTTCTTAATTAATTTATTTGTAACTTCTTTATTTATTCTACTTCAGGGAGGCACATCCAGAAAAGGGGGCACTGACCCGGAACCACCAATCAGATTGTTCCAGGTCCATGGTTCTGACCCTTTAAACACTAAAGCCATTGAGGTTCCAGCCCTAGCTGCTTCGCTTAACTCTAATGATGTATTTCTACTGAAAAGCCAGACAGAGATGTACCTGTGGTGTGGAAAGGTATGGAAGCCTTAAAAATTAAAGAGAGAGTGCATGTAAAAGTGTGTGTGTGTGTGAGTGAGAGAGAGAGCAAGAGAGAGAGATTGGAAGGTTAGTACACAAGCTTTGGTTGTAGCAATGTCTGATTATCTTGAATTGCCAGGGATCGAGTGGGGATGAAAGAGATATGGCAAAGGAGGTCAGCTCTGTTATTGGTCAGCACTCAAAAAATAAAGAGATTGTGGCTGAGGGGCATGAGACTGTTGAGTTCTGGAACGTGCTTGGAGGGAAGGCACCTTACGCTAGCGACAAGAGGTAAGATTAGGTTTTACCTGCACAAACTGGTTTTTCAATAATACTAGTGTGGTTTGTGAAAGTAATCCCTTTTTCACTCTCTCCTCTGTGTGTGTATTTGCCCGTGTGTGCACATGCTTTCAAAGACTGCAACAAACTGTTGTGGATCATCAACCTCGTCTGTTTGAGTGCTCCAATAAGACAGGCCGCTTTATAGTGACAGAGGTGACCCAGTACACCCAGGATGACCTCATTGAGGATGATGTCATGCTTCTAGACACATGGGACCAGGTACAAAGGGTTCAGATCACACTCTAGATACATAACATATACATTAGCACCTAACTGTTAATATAATATATTAAACCGTACTCATAATGTTATGTATGCAACTTCATTTGGGTGTCTAGATCTTCCTATGGGTGGGTAATGAGGCAAATGAGGTGGAAAGGAAGGAGGCAGTAGTCAGCAGTCAGGAATACCTGTCTACTCATCCAGGATCCAGAGACCCTGACACTCCTATTGTATCAATCAAACAGGGCTATGAGCCCCCCACCTTCACTGGCTGGTTCACTGCCTGGGACCCAACAAAATGGAGTGTAAGTAAAAACAATCCCTCTTCCGATCAAGGAGGAATACAAAATTACTGCAGCTTTAGTATGCAGGCAGGTCACAAAGTACTCTTACTTATGCATCTCTCTCTTTTTAAGGGAGGAAAGACATACGAAGAGATGAAAAAGGAACTTGGCGATGTGTCAAGCATAGTTAGGATTACTAATGTAAGTATGATTTTATTTTACTTGAAATTTGCTTTTGTAAGAAGGGATTTTAAAAACGTTCTACCTGGAATATCCTTTGCATTGGAAAGTCAAAAAACCTTTTTAATATACCTCACAGGAACAGAATATCGTTGAGACCAAGAGGAGCTTTGAGTCTTATCCACCAGATGAGTTGATCAATAAACAATCCAATGAGCTACCTGAGGATGTGGATCCTTCTCAAAAGGAGGTAGATGTGTGGTGTCTTGCCAAATACTTAGTTATATATCAATGATACACTCATAATTTAAGTGCTCTATATACTTTGATTGACATCTCAGATTCTAACATCTGATTTTGTTTCACTCTGTTTTTCAGAAACATCTCTCAGACTCAGACTTCGAAGTCATATTTGGAATCTCTAAAGATCAGTTTGCAAGCCTGCCCCAATGGAAACAAATCAGCATTAAAAAAGGAAACGGATTGTTTTAAGAAAATCACATGTTCATTTTATACCAACTTCCATACGTGGTTCACAATTCATTCAGTTTTTACTTTGCTGCAGAGTTTTGAATTGCAATCGTTTCAGTGGAGACAAGAATAATGAGCAATAAAATAGTTATTAAATGTAGCTTTACATTTTCAAGAATTACCCTTATGAATTGCCAACAACCTAAACTTAATCATGCCACAGAAATGTAACAAATGAAACAAAATCGTGGTGAAAATATTGTGTTTTGAATAATTGGTTTGTTCAAGTTATAAAATGCATTACATGAACAATAAAGATCTGGCAAGCATCACGATATCTACACCTTATTTACCACATAAAATATGGCACATATAATATGTGTCATGTGTTGCATCCATTGATTGTAAATGTACAACCAATTAGTGTTACATATTAGCTAGTGCAACTGTTGCACTTATTGCGTTGGTCGGAGGGCGTGTCCATCAGCGTCACCTCAACGTTGTTACGCAAACGCCTGCTTGATGCTTGCGTGTTTACTGACTGAACAGGAGAGCTACCTTGTAGTGAACAAACACAACAGAGCCTGCTCGTGTTTAACAACTTAATATTATAAAGAAACTCTAGCTGCCGAATTGTACTGAAACACTAACATCGGGTAAATACTTTTTCAAATGGTGTTAAAATTCTGTGTTATATATTCTGTACAGTTATATCGCTTATCAGTAGTTGGCTCTAAATAATCTGGCAAACATTTGCTAGCCTAGATTCTGTAGCTAGCTAGTGCCAGCCAATGTTCATCTCTAGATAACGCAAATCATCGTGGACGTCGTTATCCATGTTTTTGCTTTAAAATCAATCTCAAATGTGTTCATAATGTTTCTACATAAAATATACTACGGTAAACCTCAAACAGTAACCTTAACATTAGCTATGTCAGACTTATGTCAGAACTTACTTGTCGCATTGCTAGCCAAATCGGCTAAACTAAGGCCTTTTTTGCGACAGCAACCAAGCTAACCACCGTCGTAGGCTGCTAGCTCTAGTAGTAGTATGCAACTAAAGCTAACTACTTAACTCTTGCGTTTAAACATTAAATAACATTTAACCTTATTAAATAATATTATAGTTTTATTGACCGTTAACAAATTATGGTACAAGCTTGATTGTTTGCACGGATAGACAGGTGTTCCCTAAATTCAGAAATCACACAGGGGCAGGGTAAATGTCAGATACTCATGATTGTCGCAAGTGTGACTTCAGATTACGAAGCGTTTTATAACTAATTTGCAAAGCCATACTGTGTATATACTAGGTTTAAATTAACTCGTTAGTCGTAGTTAATAAGCAGGCACTACTAACAAGCTGGGTAATGATGGTTTGTTTGGATATAGTTAGACAGTTAACTGTCCTAGTACTTTTTAATTTTTTTTACTAAGCAGGCCAGGCAGACCAGAATCGTTTCCAGCTCTCAACGAATTTAAATATAAATTAAAATTTCAGCCAATGACATTTTTCTATAAATTTTTCTGAGTATTGTTACTTAATTGAAACACGGAGACGAAATCTTGTTTCATTTGTTTTCAGCTCTTCGTTAGATGAGTTGGTTATTTGGGTAGAAGCACAGGATTTGGTGTTTGTTATTGTTTTTCCTTACAGACGTGATTTCACTTTTAACAAATAAAATGTCTCTTTCTTCTAGGAACCTTCAATCCTGTAATAGAATCAACCAGTCAAAATGAATGTGTTCGATAGAAATATAAATTTTGACTCCCTATTTAAATTTTCCCAAATGTAAGTATTACAGACTACTCACAGCATATCAATTGTAATTCAAAGTCACTCACACCACAAATGTAGCTTACACCTTTCATGTGTCTTATTAGTCAAGAGTTCTCAGATTTCATTTTTTTTTTCTTCAAAATTTGATTTCAGTAGTGAGCATGTTAGGCCGCAAGGTGAACCACAAAAAGTATTTTACAAAATGATTCCCTCTCCACAGTCTGGCATCTACACAGTTTTTCGCTGAAATTCCAGTCGACTGTTGATGCGTCTATGTTTTATGCAGAACTAGTTTCTTCAGAGCGTAATAGGATTTTGGTGGCACGGTTCGACACGTGATTGTTCTACACCAATAAGGTAGCTGCTTTTTGTCAACATGGATGGATATGGTTGGCAAATAGAGGATGGGACCTTGCACATCACCTGGATGACCAGAAATTAGTTCCCTGACAGTGTTTTGCATGTGATACACTGCGGATGCAAAAGTGCCTGTGAGACAGGCAGATGGTCCTGTTTTTCTGCAGGACTGTGTTGCACAGACTTGTCATTGTTGTAACATTACATTCATTCATTCTTCCACAAATGAAAACAACACTGATCAACCATAAAAACAATCTTCATTAAAAATATGATTTATGAAACAGTACAAAAAAGAATAAGGAATAACAGATTAATGACACTCAGTCCTCACTGTCAGTGTCAGGACAGTTATCTTCCAGTTCCTCAGTGTCTTTTGTGTTGGCACAATTACAACAACTACATAAGTCTGTGCGACACAGTCCTGCAGAAAAACAGGAACATCTACCTGTCTCATAGGCACTTTTGCAGCTGCAGTGTATCACATGCAAAACACTTGTCAGGGGCCTAATTTCTGGTCATCCAGGTGACATGCAAGGTCCCATCCTCTATTTGCCAACCATATCTATCCATGTGGACAAAAAGCAGCTACCTTATTGGTGTAGAACGATCACGTGTCGAACCATTCCAGCAAAATCCTATTACACTCTGAAGAAACTAGTTCTGCATAAAACATAGACGCATCAACATTCGACTGGAATTTCAGTGACAAACATTTTTTGGTAGCTTAGCACGGCTCATTCTTTTTTATGAGCTAAAGATTGTGTAGATGCCAGACTGGAGCGGGATGAAACGATGACAGGGTTCACCTTACGGCCTATGTTAGTTAATTTGTTTCTGCTGTTCTTCTTGATTATGATCCCATTAAGATGTCTTCAGTGTCCCTTTTCTGTTGAAAATGTCCTATTTAGACATCAATTTTCTCTAACAAATGAGATAGATCCCAGAATATAGGACTAATAAAACTGGCAACTGGATTTCAAAATAAGTTTAGGCTTTGTTTCACCCTAGCTCAAGGTCCACCCAGCTGCATCTGAAGAATGTCTACTCCAGCCTGGCTCTCTGCATGTTTGTTGCTGCTTCTGGAGCCTATGTCCATGTCGTCACCAGACTCTTCCAGGTAAACAGGAATGTTGATTGAAAGTGGACTAACAAGGCATACAGTATTTTGACTTCATTATAACCAGAACACTTTGATGTGTAATTTAAGGGTGGGCTGTCGACCATGCTCGGCTCATTGGCAATGATGGCATGGCTAGCCATGACTCCTCATAGTCCTCAGACTGAGAAGAAGAGACTGGGCATCCTAGCTGGGTTTGCTTTCTTTACAGGTAACAAAATAGTTAAAAACACTGAATTGTTCAAAGTATTTAAATGGACCTGATACTAATATTATTTTATTTTTTACTTCATGCAGGTATTGGTTTAGGCCCAGCTATGGACTATGTCATAAGCATTAACCCAAGGTAATAGTATTACTAAACCAGTGTTATTTCACCAAAATAATTTATGTTCTTTTCCTAATATATGTACTTTGCTCCATTCCTTTTCCATTCACAGTATCATTGTGACAGCCTTCCTGGGTACCTCCATCATTTTTGTGTGCTTCACTTTGAGTGCCCTCTATGCCCAGCGAAGGAGCTACCTCTTCCTAGGAGGTAAAATCACTAGTCTGCACCCACTTTGTGAATTAACCTACTTTAGTTATTTTAGGTCCAGTTTCCCGGACATGGATCAAGCCTAGTATAGGAATAATTTTTTTAAATGAAAATCTCATTGAAAATGGTTTTCGTCTAGGACTAGGCTTAATCTATGTCTGGGAAACTGGGCCTTAAAGTCAAGTGGTGGTTCAGTAATAGTAACAGGGCAGAACACAAATATATTGTGTACCATCAGCATTTCTCCCTTTAATTACTCTATGCTACAGGAATCCTGATGTCAGGCTTGTCCATTCTCCTCCTGGTCTCCATTCTGAACATCTTCCTGGGATCTGTAATGTTGTTCAAGGTAAAAGACAAAACAACACCAATAAAACTATCCCTCCTACATGTCACATTCACTAAACAGTAAAGCAGAATACATTTTTGGGATTTAAAATACTGGGCCACACAGACAATCAACAACGGAAGGAATCTGGACTCCTCTCACCAATGTGTCTTTTGGACCAATACAGCCATTTCCATTTGTTAACTTATTTTTTTTCGCCCTTTCAGGCTCATGTATACCTCGGCCTGGTCATTATGTGTGGGTTTGTGCTGTTTGACACCCAGCTCATCATAGAGAAGGCAGAGATGGGAGACAAAGACTACATTTGGTGAGTAATATACTAATAATTTGCTCTGAGTTTCTATGGTTGCTACTACATTTTAATATAGTTACATATAGACCTAATTAAACTGAGGTGCTTCCTTCTGTGAGTAGGACACTAATTGAGCAGAGGATGCAGGAAATTGAACAAAAATCATGAATGGAATGTAATGCTCTCATCTCAGCAGTCTGGTCTCCTTTGCTACTCAGTCATGGTAGTTGCTGTTCCCTTACTGTTGCTTCTGATGAAGCATCTAATGAATGAGAGAGGGAGGCACCTTACTGTCTCGTACACTGAGGCTGTCCTCTGCTACTTAGAAAGCCCTGTCCCGTCATCTGAGGTCACAAGGACCTCAGACAAGGGCATTATATGACATGTCTCATCTGCTTTTACACTATAAAGAAGGCCTGTTCTCACACCGTGTCCTAACTGGATGCTAGCGTACGACTGTCGCGTAGCATCGGACGCTCTCTGTCCACATTGAATCCGTCAAATTCACTTCTGTTACGTTATGTACACTAGCCATGTTACCATGACTTCATGTGCTACAGAGCTTTCAACTCGAGCGACTAAAAATAAATAGAAACAGGTTGTCTGACAAAAAGCTCAACCAAAGCGTTGCGCTGTATCGAGCAGCATCGCGTCGTTTGCGTTTAATTAGGACATTCCAACAGAGAGCAAGGCAATCAAACTGCTTTAAGTTGTGTCCCTCGCGTCCCGTCGCTTGCCTTGCATCCAGTTAGGACACAGTGTTAGTGGTTGTATCATTGATGGTTTCCTCTATTAATCCCACTGCAGGCACTGTGTGGATCTTTTCTTGGACTTTGTGACCATCTTCAGAAAGCTCATGGTTGTGTTAGCCATGAATGAGAAGGTATAGTATTATAGTATAGAATTACAACCTCCCAATTGTAGTAAGCTTTTCTTCCATTTTCTGTTATCTTGAGAAGAAGCCCAAACTAAATATTTGTTTACTATTGGTATTGTGTGTGTTAATTTTTATACCTGTGTTTTATAGGAGAAGAAGAAAGAAAAGAAGTAATGATGGAGAAATCCATCCAATAAAACATCGGACCTGTAATCCCATCAGGAGTTCTTCTGGTGCAAGATCACTAAATGCTTAAATTATTAATTATATTATTCCCATCATAATTAATTTTGTACTTTGGTATAGTGTCTTATTTGTGGGATCAATTGTTTGAACTTTGGTTTGACGGTAATATTTGATAAGATGATCTAGGAGTCCCTGTGTACTCCTTTTTGGGGGATTGAGTTGATATATTACAGTACTTATCACTAGCCTGTTTGGACAGTTATCATTGCATTGTCAAACAGTAAATATTTCAGTCATTTTGCTCTTATAGTTCATCTCATTGAGTAGAAGGTCATTGTCTGGATTCATTACAAAAGGCCACCTTTTTATATACTAGTACAAGTTTCAATTTGTTGCATTTCCTTGCAGCTGTAAATAGGGTGACATTTCCACCACTTTGGCTCCTTTTAACTGCAATGTTTGCTGACAAATCTGTGTACCTGTCCCAGTAAAATAACAGCAACATACTAATGGATTTGGGTTTAACAAACATGGTCTATTTTGTCTTTAGTTACTTTTCTTAAAATAACAATTTTTGGTTTGACAAACATCTTTCCCAATGCTCTACTGTTTCCTGTTCATATTACATAGATGTTTGCTTTTTGTGGTATTTTTTGTGAATATTGTGTAGGATGCAGAGTGGTGTTATTGGCTACAGTGTCAAAGAGTAACATTTACAATTTTACTTATAACTATTAGGTTTTTACAGCATTTTTTCAGATTTAGGATTATCTAAAGCAGGGGTGTCGAACTCCGGTCCTCGAGGGCCGCTGTCCTGCATGTTTTAGATTTTTCCCTGCTCCAACACACCTGATTCAATTAAATGGTTTGTTATAACAACCCTTCATTCAAATCAGGTGAGCTGGATCAGGGAGACATCTAAAACATGCAGGACAGCGGCCCTCGAGGACCGGACTTCGACACCCCTGATCTAAAGGAAACACATTTATTTGTGTAAGAAATTCACTCAAGTTATTTTATTTGTATGCTCAATGGCTTCACAAAAGTTAAATTCTGGATTTATAGTTTTACTGAGAGGATATGGCATTCCTGCAAAGTCTTCCTTTCCAGACAATTTTTTCATGATTAAAGCACATGCATAGTAGTCAAAGTTCTTAAAAAATCCTGAATCATTAGCTAATGGGTGATTTTTCCCTATATAGTAGTACGAGCAGCCAAAATGCAGAAATATTTACAACAAATCTCGTCTTCATGTATTTTCTCATGTTTGACATCAATGAATAAGATGGAACAATGATTCATGTTTCAACCTGCTGCATTTATAAGGCTTTATTTTCTTAGAAGTGCCAATTACACCACAAGTTTACTAAACTATCAATTGCTACTCAGTTGAAGATTATACTGTTAGTGAGGTAATCTGCATATCTGATACTGTGAATAAAATTTGTTTTGCTTTTACAGGGATTGCTGTTGTAATTCTGCTTGTAATTTAATGTAAGAATATACATTTGTTAAAATAAACTAATTGAGAAGAATTGTCTTTTTACTCAAACACATTCACAAAACATATTCTGAACATCAACATTTACATAGTTTTAAGCTAAAGTAACCTATACATTCACAATCTAATGTCAGCTAGTTGTTTTAATGGACAACCAGTATTTTGTTTAAAACACAACCTCCATACATTCATAGATTTCTCCTCAGGTTGTAAATGTAGTTTCCCCAAAGAACCACATTTCAGTACATCTATTGTGTTCAAACATGTTGGTGTGTGATGTCAAAGTAGTGTTTCCACTGTTATGGTGATAATCATCAGTGTAGTAGAGATGGCAGGTGAGTGAGGGGGTGCCATTGAGATCCTGGGGGGCTGGGGCCCATTGCAGAGGTGTGTATTGCAGCAAGTGATGCAGACCGACCCTACCCGACCAGGGACACAGAAGGGCTGGTAACCAGCAGAAACGATAAGACAGGTGGTGTAGGAAGCACAGGCCTTCCTATGGGACACACCTTAAAGAGACAAAGTCAAAAACTGACCAACAATATCAGGAAGGGAATGCAGTGAAACTTTTGTGGAAGTGTTAAGAATGTCACATTTCAAAGCTATCATCATGCGTAACATGCAAACATTATTTTAATCAACTGTTGAAAACAAGTGGACAGTTTTTACAAGAATACACAAGATGAAACTTGAAAAGAGATCAGACAGGCTCACCATTCTCACCCACAATCACCTCCTTTTGGCAGGCATCCTGAATATTTGCTGTGCAGTTGACAATGAATTTAGGATCCGTGCAGTCATTGTCCAATAGGGTCTCTTCACAGTGGTAACACTGCATCTGTAAAGGCCAGACTGAGACGTACATGAATACAATAACTATGATTTTGAAGTGTTATAAATGCACATTTGTCTATGATTTTATGTTGTTTTTTAAGCCAATGTGGTCATGGTATCTTGCTGAATTTGTATTAGGAACAGTTATGATTTTTCCACAAGAGGGAGCCAAATCCTTAGGCTGATGGGTTGCCTCCTTGTGGCTCTAAATGTTCTGTGGCTCTAAATTAACCTGGGAACCAGAGAAATCTCCCAGCTCATGTTAATTAGCTCTGGCAGGTGGGTCTGGCCACTCTTCCATTCAAACAGATTTCCCTGCGATTTTTCTGGTATCAGTACTTTGCTTCACTGTTTATTTTTCTGACAACTGTTTACTTTCACATTTTTAGACAAATATCTGGACATTCTACTTCTTACATTTACAAACCAGGCTCGTTTATTCTGTATTTGTGGCATGATCAATATAATTGCTTGTCCTTGTGCTTTAAAAAAAAACCCTGCTGTTGAATGATGACTATGATAAAGATTATCTATTGAAGAGAAATAGTGAAAAAAGAATGCACTTGGATTCAATTAATTATAGACTTTCTCAACGCATTGTGGTTTTGTGTTGCTTGTTGGAATTGTTTGGCCGATTAATGCATGTTTACCCAACTCACAAACACCGGCCAGCTTTTCACCAGCTATACGCCATCTGAAGCTAAAATGTTCTTGCACGTATGTGAGCGGTGTTTAGGTGTGAGTATATCTAATTAAACTTGGTTACGCTAACGCCACTAAATTAATTTCTGCACGACATAGTGACCCCATCTGGAAGCACTAAGCCCAACTGTGTATCCCGGTCACGGTACTACTGTCACGTCATTGCATTGCTCCTCAGAATCGTTTTCTACTTACACTTCACGTGCTAGGATTAGTCAATGGGTCGTTTGACTCACGCACATGACCACCTCTCACAAACATCACTTTGGCCAGACCAGGTTACGCCACTGACATTTTAATGGCACTGGTTGGTACAAGATCCCTTATACATGCTTGTCAATTGCTATAGCGTACACGGTTTATTAAATATTAGGCTACTCTAATTTAAGGTGTATGGTGTATTTGCGATATGCTCAATAATACAACAGAGTATACCTTGACGCTGGCCACTGAAATAGGTACAGATAACCAGAAGTGACTATAGCCCATATGGACTTATGGTCATTGATCATCTGTATTTTTGTTTCTGTATATTTGTGCATTGGATTAAAGCGTAAATAAAGAAAATGTCAAATGTAAACAAAAAAGCAAAAGTTTGAAATGATTTGTTGCGTGTACAGGCATAATCAAGGCTAATCAAGGCAAGTAGTCCCATATTTTTGCTGCGGGAGATTGATTCCACAGGCAAAGGATAAACAGGGTTTAAATGGTCCACACAACACATTCTGTGCAAATATTTGAAAAAGTTAAGACATTTTGCCTACCTGAGCAGAGCACGCATCCACATAACGAAGCAAGGATAGCCAACGACTGCATCTTCCATTAACTCCATCAAATTATTCATTTAATGAAAGCATAGGTTTAGCTTAATGTGTTTCTGTGTCCTAATGTGTTTCTGTGGTTCTTACATAGCAACACCAGCCACAGCATGCACCTGAGGTTTGGTTGTATCTGAACTTTAATGTCGCTAGAGCGCTTGCGTGCTCTCTGATGGGCAGACGTCATGCAAGTGGAACAATCTGAAAATTCGTAACGAGATAACGGACCCACTCATCAAGTCAGTGTCTTCACGTCATATGTTTCTCATTGTAAAACTCTGATATACATTTTTCCCGCATATGCTGCAACGAGGTTCTGCTAAGTAATCAATTATAGCCCGTAGGACTAAATCTTAATAAATGACAGCTGATTAACCTATAGCGAACACAGTCGGTTACACCAAACATAGCCTAAATAAAACTCACAATCATTAGCTACCGGTTGAAAGTCATTCAGTAGTAGGTTAGGCAGCCTATAAGACCAACTCCTAGGCTAAATAAAAATACTGACCGATTTCAGAGAAGGTACTTTAATTGTTAAATTTTTGCATGTTTGTATCCATTAATGAACATAATCGCCATTGTTATTTTGCTGCCTTGTGAAAATACATTATGGTTTATGGCTTCATTTGCATTCTTGTGGAAATGCTGCGTACATAGCACCTTAAAATACCATTAAAAAAACGGAATGAAAAAAATGACAATACCTCAAGACATTGTGAGGAAAATCAAAGAATAAAATATAATAGTAGTACAAAAATAGCAGTTTTAGAGTAAAAACCGACAACAATAACAACATAAACAACTAAAAAGAATCTGCGTAGGATTAGCCCCCAAAATAAATAAGTAAATAAATAAAAAAGATAAACCCCTCTGACATGATATGTTGCAACCATAAAGCATACAGATACAGACATCGTTTCAAGGCAAAACCACCCAAATCCTTTTATACCCCCATTCTTCATTGTTTTAGAACACAGCTGAAGTTTGAGGGGGTCATACAGCCTATGGGGTTACCCAATAATCATAACCTCTTGATTTGTACATCACTCCGTTAATCCCAGAGGACCATGATTTGATACATGGTCAAAACAGAGCCTCCAATGTTGGGGAATAGAGAGTATCTGGCTACTGGGTGCTACACAAACATCAGGGGGAAAGTATGTCTCGTTTTGTTTATAGTTTTCAAGATGTTATTGTTTTGGTCTCCGGACATAGGAACTGAACTTTCCAAATGGGACCACACATTAGGTGAACTTCAATGGCTGCAGACATTTTCAAACATTTCTTAAATTCAAAATTGTTGTTATAATAAGAGTGTATTTACAGTAACAGTCAAATTCGTATCATCATGGTATAGTCCCACAGTAGTTCTTCTGACAGAACTGGGTGGGATAGACATAGTGGGAAGTGAATTATGGCAAAAAATAAATTCAAATCCATGTTGGTTTAAAGAACACACGGTACAAAAGCTTGAGTTGGAAGCACAAGGATGTCAGACTTCTGTAGGAGTTTGAGGGGAGCTGTGATGAATATAGTAACTACTTGTTACTAGTTACCTCATGAAGTCCATGATTAAGAGAAGTCCACATCCTTAGTATCTCATTTTCTAGTTGTTTTGACAATTAATTTCTCAAACGCCCTGTATAAATCAATACACCCCACGTCGTATATTCTGAAATCGTCTAAATTCTGCCCATCAGAATAAATATGAAACAGCTGTACAAAACATGTATTGCTTACCAGTGTTCTGGTTTCTAATCATGATTCCTCTCACTCTAGGTTCCCTCATCATGTAAATCTGGATAAAAAGATTCAGACGTCAGATTCATATGAGACACTCAAATGACACCTGGTGCTCAAATGTAACCGTCTCTCCTCAAACACTTAATAACTTGTGCTTTATAAAGATGTGGCGTCCACTCTTCTATTTGGTCTTTTTGTAACATTCCCATAGCTCTAGAAGGGATATTTGTTCCACTTAATTGTACATCAAAAAAATCGAATGGATGTGTGCCTGTTTCTGTGCTTACGAAAGGTTTACATTTGCCCAGATTGCAGAAGTAAGCAACTTATAGATGTCCAGTGTTTCAGGATATCAATTCCTTTATCCAAAGGGGAGTTACACTGACAACAAGAGGAAATTTGTTTGCAGAATTCTGTTATTGGAATAGAAAGTCAACATGTTACTTTAAATAGGTTTTGGGGGATGATTACAAAACAATACAACATTTGTAGAAAACCTCCACAATTTCTTGTTAAAAATGTTTTGTGTTACTCAAGAAAAGCATTGCTTGTGGCAGTCACAGAATTGCTTCATAATGCTGCCATAAAGCATTATTCCTGATAAACCCAACAATAATCTAACGGACAGGTACAATTTCATGTTACATAACACATGTCATAATTTTACAGGTGTGGTGTGTTCCTAATATAAAATGTGTTGATTGTGTTGGTTATTTATGGGAAATTTGAAGACTCAGGAATGGTGAGGACATATTTTCTCCTGTCAAGAGTTCATCGACTTGGGCAAAGCTTGTGGAGCCAATGCATAAGCTCTTGGTCAAACCTATGTGTACACATATATACACACACTTGTTTTCTCAATTTAGAAACAACATATTCAAAGTTAAATAAAGCGTAATCCCTATAACAAGACATGGAGGCATAGAAACATTTTGGTGCAACACATTTGGTGGGCAGTTAAATTTGGTTGTTTACTTTAAGTTAATGACATCTCAGTTATCTGTGGCCTCCATATTCATATAAATAAGAAAAACCCTTGATAAGCATCACCTGTTAGAAACCACTAACAGCTGCATCTTACAACCTGTTCTTCAGATACTTCAGACAATGACATGATAAAGTCGCAGCCTTGAACAGTGTAATGTTTCATGCGCCTTGTTCTATATGTAATCATTAGTTCTGGTCTGGATTAGAGACTATATATTGTGTGTGTGTTTGTACATTAATCCGGGAGGGAATCGTCTCATCATCTGATTTTTGCTATGGAATATGTTGGTGTGGATTGTTCACATGTCAGTTTAGCTCCTCAATTGCTTTACATGTGATTCTTAACCTGAGGGTGTCTATAGAGCGTAAAGCACATAGAGTCTAACGAGAGAAAGGGGCTTTTCATTGTGTGGGTGTGTCTGTGTTTTTTGGAAAGAGCAACACTAAAACTCTATATTGACTTCTGGGTCTGGGCCACCACTGTGAATGGATAGAGTTGCATTTTCAGGGTTTTAGGGCACGCTCTTCATTGTCCTGCCTACTCCTCTCTCTAGACATTGTCCTCCTCAGCCTTGACTGCCACAGGATGAGAGGCTGTCGTAGAGGGAGTCACTTAGGGATTCTGGTGTCTCCAGGGCCTGGGGTCTGCTAGGGGAGAGGATGTCTTCAGGTCGCTCTTTAAGTAACTCCAGCCCTCCATCCTTGCCCACCTCCGGGGCAATGGGAGTCCGGCCTTTACCCCTCCGACTGAGCCCTGTCTGGGGCGGCAGGGGGAGACTTCCTGGGTCAGCGGCCAGTGGGGTCTGGGGGGCACACGGATTCAAACTCTTGGAAGAGGCAGGAGGTAGGAACATGATCAGGTGGATGAAGTAGAGTAGAGGGAAAGAGAAGGGAAACATTCAGCACAGAAATATTCTATATAGTTAGTCCTTTATTTAGGTCTATAGTAGTGTTAGTCCTATATTTAAGTAATTTGTGAAACAATGTACCTTTTGAATTTCAATCGTTTAATTGAGGCATCTGCTGCATATAATAGTAATGTGGGAATATACTTTATGGTTATACATTAGATACATTTGTTGTTAATTACTTAGTAACGTCTCAAGCAAGTTCAGGTGGTAGACTCCAAAGTTGAAAGTTGGCATCAGGATGCACATCATCCAAAGTAACTCCAAAACACACTGCACCTAATTGAGCTGCCATACACTCATGCAATAATTCAAAGAAATTACAATGCTATCTTCATTCATTTCTGACAACATAAAGCTCATACATTTCAGGAAAATCTTTCAAAAGCATGATCATACCGCTTTAGATGCATGCTTACATTGGTCTAAATACTTAATATTTATACCAATATTTGACTCTGCCGACTAAACGTATAAACACTACACAACTCCCACCCATCTTTATCTCTATCTCTCTCTTTAATTGAACAGCAATACCCAATGATAATAATGACAGTTAAAGTGATCATGGTTGTCTTTAAATGGGACCCTTCTCTAAAAAAAGTAATAAGGCCCAGGGCTTTCCTCACAGACAATGTGTCAACAAAGGCCTCAGAAACCTTCCTTTGCAGCATTGCCACCAGATGATAACAAAAAAACGTTCATTTATTTTCATGCATTTTCAATCCTTTTAGATTCGCACAAAGAGAAAAGATAGGTTTGGGCCCAAGATCTCAACTCTCTTTCACTTACCCTTCTAGAAGGTGTTCCATGGCAACCTGGCTCCCCCTGAACATCCAAAAACACGTCTGTGGTTCCTGTAGGGCATTTCAGGTTTGGAAAGGTCCAGTTCTTTGAGGGTGGATTTTGCAGATGAGCACCGTATGCATCAATGTCTGCACGGCAATGGAAAAAAAGTCCTGTTATTTAAAGGTTATAGAGTAGTTTCTTTCTTATCCACTGATTATTCATTCAGCAAATGTCTGTGACTGACAATTACATGATATCACTGGAGCTCAAATAATATTCATACCCTCATGAATGGTGCTTGACAAGTGGATATTGGGAGCCTTGTCTTCCATTCCTGAGCCATAAAGAACAGAGGGGGTGACTTCGTCCAAAGAGGAGAGCTCCCTCTCCAGAGTCCGGGCCTTACGTGGAACCTTCATTGGAGCCCCATGTTTCCCTTGAGAGCCGGAAAACCCTTGTTCTCCTTGCAGCTTGCCCTTGGGGATGTTCTTCCCTGTAGCACTGCTTGCGTAGTCAGGCATGGGAAATGTGCCGATGCCACTGTCAAGTGTACGCATTGAGGCTCCTGAACCTAAACAACAAAATTAGAGCAGGAAAAGAAACATGAACTTTCTATTTTTACAGGGCCGTAGTTAAGGTAAATGAGCAGACATTCCTATTGTAAGTCAACGCTCAGCCCTTACCTGTAAAGTGCTGAGAACTAATGGACTCTGCTAGGCTTTCATCTGAAGTGACCTCTTCCTTACCGACCATATCGGAACCCTGAAGTACAAAAGAGAGGCACGGGATTGACTTCAGCAATATTTTCTTTGAATCAAGTGATAGATAAAAAGTTTATTGAAATGTACGGAAAAAGAACAGGAGTACTTTGTCTATTTCATCCCGGCTCTTGGTGTGGCTGACCCCATTCCTCTGGTAACTGAAGATGGGCCGAGAGCTTTTCAAGTCAAAGGAGAGCCGTCTGTGTGCCATTCCAAGGCTGGCCACTCCTCTCTCATCCACCCTGTTTCCAGAACAAGACGTCGAGGGACTTAAGAAGGAAGATGTTACAACTAAATCATAGGGAAACTAGCTTGGAATTATAGTTTGATTTTAGTATATGGCTCATTATTACCATAAAGGATCTCCTACCTGTTGAGGAGCTGCTGCATGAAGTTGTCGGCAGTCACTCCTCTGTACATGAGGGACATCTGGCCCTGGGCCTGGTCCATCACTACCTCACAAGAGTGTCCCCGGCCTGCACGCTCCATAGCCACACCCACACCATTTACATATGCCCGTTCCTCTTCCAGGGCCTTTCGCAGGTCCTCTGCCTTCTCCATCAGCTTGGAGATGTTCAGGCTCTCCACCACTTTCCTGGGACCCTTGCCATCCTTACCTTCTGTGGCAGTCGCAGAGGGGGATGACATATTGGTCTTCTGCTTGGACATCTCTGGCTTGCGGCTTAGGGCAGGGAGCTTGCTCTTTCTTAGTCCAAACCAGCTGGCAATGCCATTAGAAGCTTTCTGTTTTGTCTCAGTCACCTGGCATCGGTCCTGTTCCTGCAGTTTCATCATGTTCTCCTCAATGCCACGCATTACTTTCTGCTCAATGGCAGATTGCTGCGTGGCAGGAGCAGAGGAGGATGGCTTTTTATCCTCATTTGTGATGGCTTCCGCTGAGGATCTTGGTGGTAGAGGAGGAGGAGGGAGGAAGCTCTCTGCATGTATGGAGGTCTTCTTCTTGCCAGCTGTGAGTTTGCTTTTGTCCTCTGGTCTGGGTGGATGTCTCGCGGCATGGGTGCGGTCCTCATTCGTAGGCTTTATCCCCCTTGGATAGGAGGAAGCCTGGCCGGCCTTAGAGGGAGATTTGGATGTGATCTTAGAGGGACTGTTTTGGGTGCTGGGGACAGTTTTACTGTGTTGACTCTGAGTGATGGGACATTTCCCATAGCTCCTCATGGATGAAGGGGGCTCTGTGTTGGTAGCTGACATACCCATTTTGATCTTTGGACCTTCTGCTTTTGCTACATATATTCTCTGGGTGAAAGTATCCTGTTCACCTTTAGAGATGGACGATGGAGTGGCTGAGGACTTGGCCCCTACTTCAGTAAATGGACCTGGATGTCTGGGATGACTCCCTAGGCTGGTTTTGGGGTAGGGTTTCCCATCCAGGGAGTCAGTGTATTTTTGATGCCTGTTCTCTATTCCACTTCTCTCACCCTGTCTTTCAGCTGTCTTGCTTTTTTGACGATTATTGTTGGTGGTTGGGGGGCTACCTCTGTTACATTGTGCATCTCTTTTATCTGCGGACTGTGGCGGGACTTCTGGTAGGTCTTCTGTGCTCTTCAGTTTTCCCAGAGCGGCCAGGCGCTCTTTGAATGGATGGTGACTAGACTCACTCTGGTGTTTACCCTGCCCAAACCCTGGCCTCTTAGGGGTTGAGGACCCAGGCAAAGGTTCACCTCTCTTGGCTGCAGACATAGGCAGATTAGGTGGGTCACAGTTTGGCTGACTATATTGTGGAACTGAGCGCTCTTGGTTCCTGTTCCTCTCACTGGAGTAGCTGCTGCCCTTATGTGTCTTACTGGAGGTGGCAGAAGAGGAAGCGGGTAAGCTGAAGTGTTGGTGAGGCTTGTGCCAGACAGGGCTCTCTGAGTCTGTGTCTTGGTCTGAGGGATCCAAGTCAGAGAATGGTTCTGCAGAACCTGGGGACGAATCTGTGTGCTGAGAAGGGGGACTAAGCAGCTTCTCCTCCTGCTGAAAAGATTTCTCAACAGGACCCTCATTCTGGGTGCAAGGGAGATACTGCGATGTCCCATCTGAGGGGCAGACATTCTCATAGTGGGGCACTTTCTGAGAGCCCCTCTGTGGTTGAGAAGAGGAGAAAGGTGCCTTGATGTTGCCTCTGTGTTTGGGTGCAGAGTGATTGCTGTCAGCTATCTCCTTGACTGGGGGTAGAGGGCACACATTGTCCTCAGGCTGTGGCGGGGAGGTGGGGGCAGAATGTGTTGCAGGGTAGGCCTCTACTTTTGGGGGGGAGGAGGATAGGTGCTTGTCTCTCTCAGTTGTGGTGGCTTTGCGGCCCAGGACAGGAGATTGGTACACGTCATAGTTATTGTTGTTCCTGCAGGGGATCTTGGAGCTGCGGGTCAGTTGGGGGCTAAGTCTGAGACTGACACTGCCTGCTTGTGTCCGCTCTCCTATTGTAGGGATCTTCAGGAACTTGAGCAGGCGGGATGGTGAAGAAATCGGAGAGGGCTTGACTTCACCAAGGCCTGATGTAGAGGAGGGGGAGGTGGGGCTTTGTGCAAGCTTACTTTTTGGGCCTGGTTGGGCCTGGGCAGAACTGGTCCTCTCTGGCACTGGGGCTGGGGAGTAAGACTCCACTGCCACTTTCTTTGACACAGAGGTCTCATTAAAGGAGAAGTAGAGTCTGTTACAGACCTGTTCACTCACATCCTGCTCCTGATATCCTGGTTGGGAGCTAGCCGTGGCTGCCATATCCAGATTTGTCTCTGAGGTGTGCAGGCTGTTCTGCAAATTGTGTGCTTCTGTTGCCTCTTCTTCCAGGTAGCAGGACTCCTCTGACTGGTCTCCATTCTGGCTCTGCAGGTCCATGTGCTTCACATCCTCACTGAGTGAGGAGTGGAGCTCACCCCTGAGAGGAAGTTTACTGGATGGATGAATTTTTGGGTGGGTGTGTATGTTCTTGGACTCCTGCCCATTCAGTCCTGAGACTTGGATTAGCGAAGGTAGGAATGGGTCAGAGCCTCGGGTGTCAGGCTGCTCTGTGCTAGGTACGTAACGCTGGCTTTTGCCGTCAACAGACTGTAAAGCTGCTGTTCGGGGAGCGCCTGTGTTCAGTGCAGAGGCCCCCTGGCTCTCAATCCAGGCCTGCCCTCTAAGACCATCTCCTCTGCCAGAGTAAGCAGCACCGTGACCTTGGACACACTTTAGCAAGCTGTCCAGGCTGCTCTTTTGTGAAAGCATGCGGCAGGACTGGCACCCTCCATGATGGTGCTGTCGGAGCTCCTCCCCCTCACCGTTGGCATAATCGTGGATGTCTGAGTCGGAGCTGGAGTGGCGGCAACGTGCCGAGGGCCGCTGAGGGGAGGAGACGCTCCCCGAGGACATCAGAGAGCCCATCTCCATGGAGACCAGTGCCTGACCCAGGTCATGGTGTGCGGACAGGCAAGAGGAGGGGTGGAACTTCAGGGGGTCAGACTCCTCAAGCTTGCGCAGGACCTCCAGAATGTGTGCTTTTTTCTTAAAGAATGGAGACAAGGCTTCCATGGAGGTGGCTGAGGCCTGAGTCGAGCCAGCTGTTCCATTCTGAGTCCGATCCCCATTACTCTGCAGAAACAAAGAATCTGGCTTTTATCCTGCTATTCTAAATTATGTCTACATCACATCAAAGCATCTTAAATATAATTATAATACTAATATTAGTCAGAAACCAATTATTTCTTTTAACCTTTTTGAACTTGGTTGTTTATTTTAGTAGCTAAAATGAACTTCAAATAACTAATAGGACACCTCATCTGTGAGCCATAGTAATAATGGATAAACTGCAGAGAGCTGTTCAAGACACCAATGTTACTGTAGCAAAGAGAAATGCTGAGCACACCCTTTTTAACAGAAAGAAGAATACATGAACGAGAGAGTGAAAAGAGAGAAAATTGCACAGGCAAGGGAGTGCACTTTGGTTACACTTGGCTAGCCAACCTCACAAGGTTGTCTATCTTTAATTAAAGAAGCAATTAATTCTGTGATCAGTGGAAAAACATATTTACTCTCGATCCTTCTTCCTGGAAAGAAGCCAATCTGTCCAAAAGTAAGTATTTGCCAGTGGAGTCCTCCAGGGATTGTCCAATTAAGACAAAAGATGGGGAAGGGAACTGGGGCCATTTATTTAGTTTTCCTCACATGCAGCCTTCTCCTCTCACTACTGTCATTGTTCTCAACACTGCTGGCCTTCCCCAAAGCCACTACGTGCCAATTGGATGAATCCAGGCAACAGGCCTGAGTCCTGCAGGTGGCCCTCACTGAAGGCACTTGATTACCTCAATATATACC
Source organism: Hypomesus transpacificus (assembly GCF_021917145.1). NCBI lineage: Eukaryota > Metazoa > Chordata > Actinopteri > Osmeriformes > Osmeridae > Hypomesus > Hypomesus transpacificus. The sequence goes on along the minus strand of NC_061068.1, from coordinate 10,643,177 downwards.
GTGCATTGTTTTTCCTTTTTCAATCTCTATCTCTCCCAAGTGTACCCAAAGAGTTATTGCTTGTCAATTTGAAAATTCAATGGACTGCAGTGACTTTGAGAGCCTCTCTGCCACAGATGCTAAGTACCCTTACTGAAGCAATGATTTACCATCCTCCTAATACATTCCCCGTCACAACCTGGGAACAAGCCATCTATATGCAGTACATAGGCCATCTATAAGCAGTGTGTTTATACAATCAGCACCAGAGCTGCCCCTCAATGAATGGGCAGAGAGAATCTAAAAGCAGGGGTCATAACAAGTAACAGGGTTGGTCTGGCATATTTGGGTAGAAATATGAGTGTTTTGAGAATGAGGGGGGTCTTTTGATGAAGTTGACCGAAAATCTTTCTCCCTCTATATTTTCCTCTCGGACTCAGGCGGTATGATGGATGGAGAAGAAATCCAATCTGGGGGTATGAGATGATAGCAGGGCGGCCTTAAATTGCGGGGACACAGAGGAAACATTCCCCGAAGAGGAATGAGACACAAACACTCCTGCTCATAGTGTGACTGAGGTAGTGGAGGGCAAAAGTAAGAGCAAGTATAAAGAGTACAGGGGGCGAGTGTTGGAAAGAAACAAAAATCTATATTCAATTTGACACCTCGATCTCTGCCTGACAAGAAGAAGCTAATCAGTCGCCCCTGGGGTTGAAACTGGGTGTCTATCTTTTTTTAAGCTTGATCTCTCTTTCTTGTCTTCTCCCTCTCTGTGGTTTGTCAGCAGCAGTCTGGTTGGGCCCATGGGGCAGTGATTATGCCGGACCATTTCGAGAGAGAACATTACAGAGCACTCGCTGAGAGCAGCCAAGTGTACGTAGGCATAAGTAGGGGAAAAACACAAGTCTCTTGGCATCAGACAGAAAAACAAAAGTAGTCTGGTTGGATATTCAGAAGGGACACTAGAGAATTAAACATACAGAGCATGGTTACATTACATTTGCGGCTGGGTCTCGGTTTGGTAATCATTCAACCTTCCCAGAGATGTGTGAGTGATTGTATGTTTTATTTTTCTGTATACTGTGGACCATGTCCATACCTTGAGTTCCCCATGGGTTTGAGCTGTGAGGAGTTTATCACTTCCCATGGATGACTCGTCTGTGCTGTACTCTGAGACAGACACCAATGGCATCTGGCAGAAGAGAGACAGAAAATGAAAGAGAGGGAGAGAAAGCGAGAGTTAGGAGATATTTACTATTATAATTCTAAACAGCCTCTCCAGATTTCCTCTAACCTGCCTCCTATTACAGAAGGAAATGTTATTGCTCCAGCAGGCAAATCTTTTTATTCTTATCTCAGTTCAAAGTAATTAAATTGCATCAGTGGTGAGATGGTGACAGTTTTTTTTATACTTATTATACCCATCACAAAGAGAGGTGATTTCCGAAAAGAGACAGTCTGCATCAGAGGAAAGAGTTTGCTTACAAAATGAGTGACTGAAGAACTCAGAAAATGAGATGAGAATGAGAAAGATACAGATAGACATTTAGGGAGTTTATATTGACAATGATAGAATATGCTATTTTACCCTCTTGGCAATTACAGACCAAATGTGTTTAGGTTAAATACTGTATTGAAATTGCTTCTCTCATTCTCTGTATTATAAACTCTGCCAAGGACCTAGTGGAATACTATAAGAACTAATACAATGCAGGAAATTGGTAGCCGACAACATACAAAGCATGAAGATGAGAATGTCAGAGAAAAACTATGCTGCTGATGTACAATTGTACTTGTGCCACATACATCAAATAGCAAAGAATTATGACCAAGGTTATAAAATATCTTTATCAATCACTCTCAAACTTTTGCGGGTGAATTTCAAAAAGAAGCCTATCTTATTACAACACAGTTTTTCCAACAAGGTACAGCAGGAATTATGTCAATATTAGATCACCTTCTCTGAGTTTTCATTGGCAGCCTGATAAGGTCTGAACAAACTTAAAACCTAACTGTTTAAACTTACAACAAAATGTCATTACACTTGAGAGACTAAATGTATTTGTATTCATATGTTGGAAAACTCTACCTGCTGCAGTGAGCTGCTCTGAGGATGTAACTTCTGGGCAAAGAGTTCTGTCAGAGTTCTGTTCTGTCTCTCCAGGTCAAACACACGCATCTTCAGCTTTATACACTCCTCCCTCAGGTCCTGAAAGCAACAGAGAAACACACACACAGATATAGTTCAAACACATTATTGACTAAGGGGAATAAGCATTTGCCAATGCCTTTGTGTCATCTCATCATTCTTACTTTTTGATTAAGCAGGGCTTGAACTACATGGTTGGCCACCTGAAAGAAGTACAAAAAATAAAAAATATTGTACAGAAGGGCCTGTAATAGACATTAGTTCCAAATAGAAGCATGACACATAAGTGTACACAGAGACAGAAGGGTACAAAAGTTAATCTCACAAACTCTACAACAGGACGAAACATACAAGTAAATTAGAGTGTCACATGTTGCACAACATATCGTCTTAATATACAAACTCACCTCGTCTAGACATCTTTCATAGGCCTCTCTCTGACTTTCATTTGCCAGGGCAAGGGCTGAATTGTCTGCCTACATAACATAAAGTGAGAGACAAAAGGAAAGAAAAACAGAAATGGAGATACAATTTAAGAAATTCATAACAAACTTCAAATTCAAGAGGTCTGTTCTATCTTTCACATTGATCTCCTTTGAGGTCCCAATACATTTTTTCCCTGTTTTTACAAAATTCTCAAAATATCTACTTGATTTCATGGAGGAATAGACAGAGCTAGAGGATGGAGTGGACAGCATAAATATTTCAAAACTGAAGGAGAAGGGTTGTTTCTTTCCCTCTCCTGATAGGTGAAGGTCCACAGGACTCATCAAAGAGAATCTGACCATAACCTTATTCACAATGATCTAAAGGAAAGAACATGTCTCTCTGGCAATAATAGAACTCAACTTCTGATGTGAAGACAGGGACGATGTTGAGGGGGGTGAGAAGGGAAGAGTAGGGAAGCCTACAGCGACAGAGTCCAAGAACAGGCGTCAGCTGAGAGAGCGAAAGTGAGTGTGTGGATAACTAACATTTGGTAGATAAAAAAGAAGGGAGTTTAGGACACTAAACCTCAGACAATGTCTGCACATCAAAACAGCCCTCCTTAACAGGCTGCCAGGCCTAAGTGCTCAATAATCACGGAGCTAGGGGCGGTGAGGGAAGGAGTACCGTAGACCAAACAATTTCCCTGAACTATCGATTCTTGTCCTTACCAAACTGAGAAAAACACTGCATTTTTTATCTGTTTGTCCACGAGGTTCAAAGACAGACCAGAAATCAAAGAGAGAGTGAGAGTGTGAAAGTAAAGATACAGACAGAAGGAGGAGGTAGAGGTTGTAGGTGGATAGACCAATTGAATACATTTCAAGATAAATCTTTCTGCATTTCCCTAAATATAACAGGTTCTCTACTTAGTCATTCATGTAATATTATATATTACATTTATGATGGATTTGGACATTGAGAATCTTTCATCTTTATTAAATTGGTATTTAATACATACATTTACTTCCAATGCTACATATTTAGTAACAGTAGTACAATGCACATGTTAAGGGCATTTACTATGTTATAATCACCTTTAACTAACATCTAGGAGTGTCTCTGAATGGTTGGGCTGTATGTGTGTATGTCTGCATGTTTGTAAATGCTGGATTAAATCTGTGGAAGCACCATACACACCTTGAGAGGTAATCCTTTAAACAAAGTGTATGCAGACATGCCATAGAGCACCATTCCATGTGTCTAGTGAGGATTATGGATTTATGCAAAGGGGAATTAACCCCTCAACTGCGAGTGCTCACTACATCACAGAGGCATGGCAAGGGATGGCTGTGTCCGCTAGAGCTGAAGAACCACGATGTGTGCTTAAACGTGTTTAAAGTACTTTCTCTTCACTTTCCCCCCCAGCTACATGGTATTGGACAGTAGACCTGAAGGTGTTGTGAAAACCTTTTAAGTGCCACAGGGACCTGTGTGCCGTGTTGAGAGATTTAACACAGGCACTTAGAGCTTTAAAAGTGTTTCCTTTTAGGTCAATAAAGCTAAGGTCTCAGATTAGCTGCTGTACCTTTAGTGCTAAATTGAGAGTAGAGTACATTTTAAGTTTAACTTCATGTTTGACTACCCAAACTTAATCTCTCAATAACATAAACAAGGCGATTAAAATGTAGATTTCCATTGTTATTATGACTGCTCCCAGTGTCCTAAATCGTTATCAAATATACAGAATACTGTATTCAAACCAACTTTAGCAGACAAGTCATTGCATGAAATGAAAATGTTAGTTGATACAATTCAGATTCTATGTCAAATCTTAAGATATATTGTACTTGTCAGAACGTATTTTTCTAAGCCCTAATTTCTCCATGAGGACTGAATCTTGTTACTCCATTCCCTCACCTCCAACTCTCTGACCCTGTCCAGGATGTCCCTGCTGCCCTCCGTCTCCTCCAAGTACGGCTCCACATCGCCCTCTTCTGACTCAAAGGCCTCATCACCCTCTCTTGTCTCTGCATCAGACATCCCACCTAAAGAGCAGAGAAAAAGAGTGTGCGTTTGTGAGAGAGAGAGAGCGAACGAGAGCGAGAGAGAGAGGGTTAGAGAGAAAAGGGAGAGGGGAAGGGAAAGCAAGGATTTCAGTTACTGACTATGATAGCAGTGATCTACTTGTGTATTCTTCTGTGTTCTTTTATTGTAAGGTGACCTTGGGTGACTTGAAAGGCGCCTCCAAATAAAATTTATTATTATTAATATTGTGTCATTCTACAAAAATAGTCATGCAAACACCAACAACTACGAATTTAGAATAGTAACAAAAATGGTTACAGAACAAAAAAATACACAAAATAAAACAACAACCATAAAAGTAAGATAAAGAGGCTCAAAACAATGAGAGGAAGACCAAGACTTCAAGTGTCTAGTCCTACAGTTATAAATAAAACACACTTTGATGTTCAAAACTGCATGTTTGTGTCTTTTCTCCTGGCCTTGTATTTTATTGGTATTGCTCATCCTCAACCATCCTGCTGTAGCCAGATAATGGGCAAGATGCACGACCAAAACATTAAAGCACATTTGCCCATATTTTAACCCTGTTCTTTTCCCATCCACAATGACCTACTAACCCCTGTCAACAGAACAGTGGAGTGCTGCCTTCTATAGGTAAATTAAGGCTGTGCATTAGGGTCTGGATGATCATATCCTAATCCAACACTTGTCCTCATCAATGACTGTACAACCCAGCACATCTGTGGACAGGAGGATGTGCCTGCCCTGTGGATGGCTACCACTGCTTAAACTGACATTCCCCAACTCTGACCCGAGTTGAACATTGGATTTCTGTGTTTCAACAACCATTAGCACTTTTCTTGATGTATGACGATGTTTAGTCTGTGTTCTGAACCTCTCTTTCACCAACTGTCTCTGGAGGAGGGGATCCCACACTGAATTGCTCCTCCCAAGATTTATTTTTTTTTCAAATTAGTTTTTCAGGGATTTTTTTCCTTGAGGGTTTAGGTTGGTTGAAGGGCAGTTCTATAATGGACGTATGTGAAAGCGCTATACAAATACATTTGATTTGATTTGTGAGGATTGTGTACTAGAATGGGTTAAGTAGACAATAATTATGTTAAACTGTCACAGAACGATGGAACTTTGATTATAATATACTCAATCTAAAATGCAAGGCATTTACTGTGTGGGTGCTGATCATAATGTTTCATTAAAGCCATTTCAGCAATACTATCAAGATATGATCTACAACCATTGTAAAGAAAAACTCTTGATAGCACAGGCTAAAAGTTCATCCTTTGCATGCAGTCCATGGTAATTGTCAGTTATGCGATCAGAGCTGAGGTAAATGTGTCTTTGACCAGGGGGATCATGTAACAGGGAGATTAAAGTGAACCCAAGACTGTGTGCCAAAGCCTGAGAGGTAGGCCTGGGAGACTGGGCCAGACAGATCCTCTCAATGACATTTGATGGAGGCCACATGCCTGCATGGATCAATATCCTGCCGCCATCTCTGCATCACTTCCCAGCTCTTCTCCTCCCTCCTATGTTACCATTTAAGAAAATTCAACAGGTCAGTTGAGATTTGTTTGCACATTTAAGTGGACAAACTCCCTCCATCTGTCCATATGTTTATTGTTGGTCTGTTGTATTTCTCAGGTCATTTAGAGGATTTGGAAATAAGGACCCACCTTTGAGGCTGACTCTCAGTACTGCAGGAATGTCAAAGGTTGGTAAAGACGCCTTCTCTTCCTTCTCTGCAAATTACCTGAGAAACAGAAGACATTTTTAATGTAGTATTACAGTGCTCCAAGGCAAACATAGACAGACATTGCTAAAACAACACAACCCTCTCCCTAAAGGTCATATCAAACATGGCATTTACTTGTGTCTAAAATTCTAAAGCAGTACATTTCATGCCATTTGGCCTTTACTTGAACCACAAGATACTGTATATCAGGAACAGCCCTGCAATCAGTCCTTCACTGACATTAAAAATAACTTAACCACACACTAGACCAATCTCTGCAGTAAGAGCACCATACACTGACTACAAGGACACAACATGAAGTAATATTCGGTTGCCAAAGCTTCCCTTTAGAATACTTTAGTCAAAGTATGACTAAAGTATTCCATATTTAGTCATACTTTCTGTTCTTGTTATTATTGTTTGTGACCTTCTCTCTACAGCCAAGGAGATGCAAACTCTCATCCATCCCTGAAAGTAGTCCACAGAACTGAGGCCCTGACCTACCACATCCTACCTGCTGGAGTCTACTGATGACAGAATCACAATAAATCCCACAAAGCAGTTTCCCATGATCAACAGCCGAAAGCAGTACCATGGAGATAAACACCCATCAGATGGTTTAGTAATTAACTCATTATGGTGAGTGGAACCAGGGTCATGCCCTGATGGCTGTTCAGATGTTTAGCCATTACCAACCTTTTCCACTTTGAAGCCCACTTGCATAGCTAAAATACTTTTGTGGCCACCTAACACATCCGTTCACTTAATTCGCCACGGGAGCCAAACAGTTCGCTTTCATGACTAAATGTATAAGAGCAATTAAAGAAAAAGTGCAAATCAGTGCCACAATATTAAGCACACATTGTAAAGAGAGGTAACCTGCGTAACTACCACGGCCAGGTCAGGTCTGGAACTTCCTGTGAAGTTAGAAACGTTACTGTACTTTTAATAAGCAGAACAGGTTATGTTAACCTTAGCTATTACTCCGCCTCTCGTTTTTTTTCATCGGCCGATAACAGGTCGCCCTTCTCTCCCGTTTCTAGATTATTTTTATTTTTTTCAGCTCGCCTAGCTAGACTAGCACTACCTACTTTTACTGTGCGAGTTATATTAACGTTACTTTCGTAATTGTCAATGTAGCTCGAAATGTACAATTTGAACCCCTTTCCCCTGAACCTGGAAATGTCAGTTGGTCTTTCGTCAACGTGCCAAGCGTAACTATTTGTTTCGGTCATGATGAATTAAAGCCAAAATGTCATTTTAAAATTAGTAAGAATTTTGATAAAGCAAGCAGACCACTAGTGGGCCGTGCCCCACAGGTTGGGAAATGCTTGTATAAATAATTATTAGAACAACCTCTGACACAAACAGCACAGATCTCAGAGCATACCATTTGTTCTTTTAGGGGCAAATTTCAAAGTTCTGAAATGAGGTTTAAAGATATAGTGGTGGTTTGAGATCTGATCAGGAGTGAATCAGATGCTTAAGCATTGTCTCAGTGGATGGAATGTTGTGCTCACATGTAGGCTAAATATGGCAGGCATTGTTGCCTATTAACAGCTTATTTAATAAACAGTTTATAAATACAAAAAACCCACAGCAAATATGGCCTACAAAAAAACAGAGGAACAGTAAAGCACACATTGCTTCTTCCTTTTAAAACCCTGGTCCTCATCCCCCACCCCATATCATATCTGACAGGCAGTTTTCCTCTCAACCCCCGACCCCATCCCCCTACATCCCTTTAGGGGGTAAACTGTTAATCCTGTTAAATCATGTCAAACAACCCCAAACATTTGATTAGCACTTGAGAGCATCTGCCCTCTACCCTGTCTCTGGAGGACTCAGGGCTGCCAGGTGGGACCAGTCTTCTCTGACCAGCTAACAGGTGCCTCAAATGAGCCTCTCACAGCCTGTCAGCCTCCACATCAGCTGCTGCCTGCACTTCAGACAATCCTGTAACAGGCCCCACTAAATCACAACACAACCGCATACAGTTCTATTGTTGATGCATCCCACCCATGGGAGTAGAGTGTTTGTCTGTTGGGGACAGAGGGCAAGATAAGATAAGATTGTGGAGGACATCAGTGAACTTTCAGTCTCCAGACCAAATCAAGTCTGAAAGGACAATATAAAAATGTACAATGCTTGTTAATAACATAAATGATTGAATCATTTTGATCAGACCAGTGGATAACACCAGTTGATTGTTTTTTATCTACAGGGAGCCCATACATGATTAAAACCCTAATCATCATGGTAAAACTTACAGCATTCTGAAATTAGTATTTATCTTACAACTGAGGACAATGCATACGGAGGGACATGTGTGCCCTGTGTCTTCCTGGTGTCTTCCTGGCTGAAAATAAAAATAAAAGCAAGGACCAAATGACTAGCTCTGTGATCCTGTGAATCACTGCCTGGGTAGATAAGCAGGGCGCCCTGAAGGCTCACAGACGATGCATGGGAATGAGGACCACTCCTATGAGACCAGACTCTAACAGCTGCTCACTCAGCGTTCAGGCTAGACAATCTCAAATCTAGGCACCCTGTGTCAGGCGTGGTCTGCACCTGGAGGCTGGCAGACCAACCAAAAGAACATTCTTTCAGTGTGAGTATCAGAAGAGGGAGGGTAACTCCCCTAAATGAAAGAGTTCACCGAAAGAGTGATAACAAATATTGAGACAGTAAGACTAAGGTTTGCAGTATTAGTTGGGGATGTACAATTACAGAGATGAAGTTAGAGGGGGTTGGGAAGAGGATTTTTAACCGTCTGAACACAATCAAAAGAAATCCTTCCCCTGTGGGGATTTCTAAGCTCTTGCCAAGAGCCCCCAACGCCCCTCCTCCCCCTAGCCCCTGCCATTCATTCTACCCGTCCTGGGAGCCCACTGTTCCCCAATGCCTTGGTTGGGGTATGATCACTCAGAAACAGGAATACTAATCCACAGTCACATGCACAATAAGTCCCATTCCACTGTAATTAGCTCATCAAAAACACTCAAATATATGCAAATGTTAATTATCAAGTGTGGGTTGGGTGTTAAGAAAGGGGGGCAGGCTAAGCCTTACAGATTACAATCTGGCGATTTTGGATTTCAAAATAGAGCTGATTAAACAATGAATCAGTGAAGCAATTATATTTGATCTGAGGTCTATTGAAAATGGCAGGCCTTTTGCTGAATGATGTCTAAAAAGGATGACACTTATTGAAATTCATGTAAATGAAAGACTACAAAAAATGTACCAAGCTTTCCCATTTTACAATGTCTTAGTTTTTTTTACTGTCAACCTTTAGAAAGACAATGAAACCAGGTCTGATAATGAGCTACCCCGAAAACTGGATTTGTCTTTAAAACAACATTGAAAAACTAGATGTGCATCTACTAGGTTACTTTAACTTAAAACAAAGCTTGTAACAAAACTAAAACTCTTATTCATGCCCACCTCTACATTTCTTATAAGTTTGATCTTCTCTTTGCAGCAGAGAAGAATTACTGCCCTACTCTGAGTCAGTGCAGTGACATTGCAGTAGTCAGCAAAGTCGTCACCAGACAGAGTGGGGAGCACAACTCTGCTGAGGAGCTCTAAACCCCCACCAGTCATTAACAGACAGATAACCTCATATACCTCTTCTTGGCTTATCAACAGAAACAGCTTCGGTCTACACTTTACTAAAGTAGGGAACCCGCTGTCCTGGCTGCAACTGCTAGACAAATTAAAGACGTTTGGAACTGGAAATCGTGTTCTCGTTTTCAATCCTTAAGAAAAAACAGTTGACGGTAGGCTCAGAAGTTTGGCTGTTAAAGCTATAATACAACCACACCCAACTGCATGGCACATACATTCTAAGACAGGATTTGGCCTACAAACTGAGCTGAATGATGCTACAAGGTTTATACAGTAACCTGGTTTTAAACTATCATATAATAGGGGGTTTTCAACAGTGGGAGTCAAGATTCTATTCAGTTCCATTAATATCAAGTAAAGTTCACGGTCCCTGTGGCAATGAGATAAAGTTGCACCAAAAGTATTGCATCTGTACATTTTCTTTCAAAATCTCTGTCACACAGACACGCCATCTGAGTAATTTAGGAGTGAGACCTGAAAATCATGTTAGGGTCCACACATTCATGCACCTATAAATACACAGCTCATTTAAACACAGTCTTTACAACCAAGTCTTGTATCAACCCACCAGATTTCCCCTGAGTTTATTACAGATCAACAGTGCCGAAAACTTGCCCTAAAAACAACTATGGTTGCATAAACTATACAGCAAGTAGAACAAAGGACAATATTCATATTGGAAAGTGATATGGAGCTTTCTCATTTTAGACAAACAGAATGTGTAAGCAACCCCTGATTCATTCCAATGTTGTGGTTGTTTCAGAGTCAATATTTAGGTCAGGGAAATACAATGGGGGAGTATGAGGGAGGAATTAAGCATGACCTTTCTCATTTAGATGGTGTTTATCCTGTGTTTGGCCTTGTTGAGCAAAAACAACTGTATCCACGCCAAAATAAGCTATGATCATTACAGTAACATTTAGCTTTGTTTGTATAACCTACACACTGTGATATAATTATGCTGACCAAATAACAGCAACCTCAAGCTTCGCTTCCAGCCTATCACACGAGACATAGATTTGTGCGAGTGGGACCACCATACCAGTGGGTGGAACCTACCAATTCTCCTCCTCACTTGTCCACAGCAGTCCAGCTGATCCTGTCCCTGCCCCCTCACCCCGCCATGTAGCTACAGAGCCTCACCACTTCAACAAACCCTAGGCTAAAGCCTTTCTGCCAACCTACGGATTAGCACAGACCAAGCGCACACACATACACTGGGGACGGCAAAAACAGAGAAAAATAACAACACCACATTTATATATGTTCACACCAATGGGCATTACACCATCCTATCATTAACTACTACACTCATACAACCCACAATACAGACAAACACACACGTGCAATACAATATAAACAAAACACACCAGCCTCCAGAGAGCGTCTACCAAACTCCTTTCTGTACAAAAAAATCTCTTGCAAAGTATAGAATCCAAAACAGCTTGTTTTTCTGTTTCTAGTTTCATCCAGTTCATCTTCCTTCTCATCTCGTCAATTCATAAAGAAAACATCCAGTCACAGCATCCTTGAGGCCCTGGTTTCCTGTTCTCCCATACTGGGAAATGATTTGGATCAATATTGATGAATTGCACAACAATTAAATAAAATGTCAAGAGCCAAAAAAGTATCTTCCACTGCTCAAATTCCACAGTAAACTGGGCTACACTCGTGCTGCAGAATCTGCCTCTCTCTTCTCACAAGGGGGGGGGGGGAAAGAAGAGCAGGAGGAGGAAAGGGGAAGTGTTTTTCCCCCCTCTATCTTACAGCTAAGACGTCAGAGCTAGCTAGCCAAGTGTAGCAACAACATTGCTAGAGTATATCCCCTTTGCAACAGCTGCTATTGTTTCAGACATCATAAAAAAAACTGAAATGAAGAGTGAACAAATACAAATGAGAGAAAGAAAGAGAGGAGGGGTTTAGCGAGCTAGAGAGGCCCTCCTCCACTCACAGACAATCCCATCCCCACTACAGCTGTGGACGAGCCCCTATCCGCTCCTCCTACTTTTGATTCCTCTCCTCGTGCCCAGCATTTACTCAAGAGCTGCAGGATGGAAAAGTGGGGAGTGAGGGAGGAGGGAAAAGACGTAGGGAGCGAGGGAGGAGATGTCAAACCAAAGAAAGAGACGCAGGTTCATTTCCCCAAAATTGACCAGAGGTAGCCTATAGACAAACCCTGTGGAGGGGAGAGTACATCCGCCATCCTCCGCACAGAATATTCAGGACGGGGGATGGGTGGCAGGCTGCCAGTTAAGAGGATTTCCAGAACCTGAAAAGGAGAGTCTGGAGTGTAAGAATGACAGTGGAGTGTAGATTGAAAGACTGATTATGAGAAGAAAAAACAAAAATTGATGTTTGATAGGTATTTGTAAATGAGGGTATGGAGTCCTTCTCCACAGACCAAACATGTTGCGGAGGATGCAGCGATATAATAAGAGTAGGACAGGTGGCTACAACCGGCCACCAACTTCACACAGTAGGTATGTATGTGTTTGGTATGTGTTCAAAACGTGTATCGAGAGCGCCACACAATTTCTCTTTAATCTCTGTGCCGGAGGGTTATTATGTTATTATGTTGACTAGGGACTTGGTTTTAGATCTCACAATAAATAAATGGGATTCCCCTGGTTCACATACTCTCTGGGGGGGTTTCAAATCAGCCAGCTGATAAACACCATGAGACACTGTGACCCCACCACCCACATGGAATAATTAAGAGATAGGGAAGAAAGGAATCTTGAAAGAGAAAAAAACAAGGTAAATTATGTGTGGAAAAGACTAATGCTGCACCAGTCAGTACACAGCAAAATAAAATACAAAACACACAAATACATCCATGAACACATCTACACACACTCTTCATTTTCATCCAGCCTCGTCTGTACGGGTGTAATGAAGCCCCCCCAGGGACTCAAAAAGACACAGACACTGGTTACAAGATCAATGATGGTTTACAGATCCCCCTCTCACTTAATAACTCTGTAAAAAATACTGTCTGAATCTTAAAACAGACTACAACACCGCATCTGCAGCTGACAGAGCAATGGGACAGGCCATCTACATTTACACCTTAATCCTTTCCTCTGTAAACACTCTCCTAATCTGCATACATGTGGATTTATTTGGAGCACTACACTATGTGCACCCTTGCATCTATTGAGTAGCAGTTGGTTTGTTCATAATTTGTTCATTCATTCGCTAATTCATGAGTTTGTTAAGCAGGGAAAGCATCCAAAAGAACGGTCTTTGTGTGAGTGGTCATGATAACCAGTGTGCAACCGGATAACACATGGTCCTGTTTTCTGTTTTGGTCATTCTAGCTTTTTAGATGTGAGATTCAAGCTCTACTACCGTATGAGAAGGATCTGAGACCAGGCTGAGGGGGAGGGGGAGGGGGGGGGAGCACCGCAAGCCAATGGGATTCAATCAACCCCTGAGGAGAAAATAGGAATTAATAAATAAACAAAATAAGAGGAGCTTCATCAACATCCCAGAGATCAAAGAGAAGAGGGAAGCCAGGAAGGGTACATGTGTGTTCTCCTCGTGTGTCTACTGTCTGGGGAGGGTCGAGAGCTTGACACCAAAGCCAGGGGGACCACTGGGGGTGGGATGAGTTTAGGTAGGATATGGCATTCACTGTACTTAGTAGGGAATAGAGAGCATGACACCAAAAGTAATGTAACAGGGAAGTCAGATGGCTGAGATGTCCTTGGGCAAGGCACTTCACCCTACTTGCCTCGGGGGAATGTCCCCTGAACTTACTGTAAGCCTGCTAAATGACTACATGTAAATGTAACAACAGTGGAGTATGGTGATGTCTGAATTGGGGAAATGGTAAGTCCTACACTGAAAAGAAAAAGACATGGAAACAGTTGCTAATGATTATGACTATCAAAACTGTCTCCTTATCTCTGTCAGTTGAGACAGATTTGAGGCAGATGTAGCTACTGCCAGATTGAGTTGGTCTGTCCTGTGCTAAAAAACACAGCAGACTGTCTTATCTATAGTCCTTTCAGTAGTAGTGTCACTGGAGAAAAATACATTAACATTCTCTGCCTGCCCACTACATTAACAAAGTTCGCAGACAAACACAAAAGTCGTACTTGTAAAGCACTCTCAACATGACGATTCTGGAATTTAGTATGCCAGTACATACAAGCCAAAGAAAGTTGGTAAAATATGATGATAATTCAAAAGAATAATAGTCACAAGTCCTCTATTTTCAGTAAAGAGAATAAATCATGTATGTGAACAACAAATCTAAACAAACATCCTCCTTAGTGTGAAACTGTAATGTCAAACATCTAGACTCCAAAATCCTCATGTGTAATATACACACACAGACACACAGTAACAATTCAGGGAGACAGTGTGACAGCATGCCTGACACTTTCTCTCACACATCACATCATGCAACTCACCTTATGCTAGGTCACATATCATAAATTGCATCACACACACAGATACACACACAGACACAAACACACAGAACTGAGTAATGTGAGATGTCAGTTGTCCTTTAGAATGATTCCTCATGAGTATCCAAAGTGTCACACATGTGCTACGAGGACCCTCCAGGGGATTCACAAATATCCTACCACTTCATTATCACCAACCAGAGCTCAGTCTTAAAGCAGACACAACCTACTGAAGTATTGCCACTGCCACGCCTCCTATATACACTCCATGTCTCACGTTTACTAATGATTAAATAACAGCTTCTATACAGTGGCCTCACAGTTATTTGGGGTCCCATGCCCCCCTTCTCTCCATTAGAATTCTTTCTCCCTCTCTCTATTGGAATGTTTGCCATCTTGGGGGGCTTGCAGTTGTTAGCAGGCATGTGTGCCTTCAAGTGTCCATGCTGTTTGTGCACCTGGCCCCAAAATGGGTCCCTAAAACATAGCAGAGATTTTTCAAAATCTTGAGGTCTCCCTTCCCTATTATTGACAGGAAGAGAGCAGTGGAGACAGGATTCCTGGCGGTTACAGCCCAACAAGGAGAAAACATCCATCAGATGTGCTTGATACCTACATAATAAACCCTTGCACAAAAGCTGAAATTAAATCTCAAAACATTTGAAACATTTATTACATTGACAAATTGAATCATAAAAAGGGGGAATCAAATCAAACAGCAGAAAATATCAAAGGCTAAATAAAAAAGTAATTTACCCAGGCACCAGAAATAGCCATCCTGCTTATGAAACAGCATTTCGCAACCCTGATATTAGCGTTCTCTTATGCATTTAAATCATCTCTGCATAATACAGCCAGAACAGAATACTGCCATTTGGCATGAATAGTACTCGTTAATTATCATACAAGCGAGAGAGAGAGAGAGAGAGAGAGAGAGAGAGAGAGAGAGAGACTGAATCAAACAAACAATACAATACAGAAGAAAAGCAAATACAGATGAAGAGAATGAAGAATGAAAGAAATCCCTACTTCTGATGAGAATTTGAATAATTCATCAAGCAGAATCTTAAATTGAAAATAATTTAATCAACAGATGGTCTCTTGCTACCTCCTTCTCTCTCTTCACTTTTTAGCTCTATCGCTCACTCAGTCTTGTTGTTCAATTGGCTCTGGCTCTCTCCTGTCTCCAGAGTAAAAGCTTTTGCAGGTCTAGCTGATGCAGAGATGGGGGTGCTGACCCTAGGCAGTCGACTCCAATCACTCTCCCCTGCCTCGACCAGCCTCAATGGAGACGTACCAGAGGCTCAGTGGACACTAAATCTCTGAGCTCAACAAGAGCTTGGGGGGTTCTAATCCAGCTAAGCCTCCAGCATTGTGACACAACTCTTCCAACACAGCCCACTGTTGTAACCGACACCAATAGAAAGTTATTAGCAAGAGGCTCTCAAGGTCACGTCACAACTGTCAGACTAAATCTAAACTGTTGCTTTTAACCTGATTTTTTTTTACCTAAATACTGTATAATCTGAAAAATGAAGATGCTCTATTTTAGATACTAAACAATACTATAGGCCTGATGCTTCTTTTAGGTGGTGAGCTCCAAACTCAATGAACAAACACCTGAATGATCGAAAAACATCAGAAGTACAATACTACACTACATCGAATTACTAAGACACGTAATCGTTGATCTATTGCACTGTGTACACTACCATGGAAAACAGCAGTGACACTGATGTTAGGAGTTCAGTTACATCTGTCTAGATTCAGTACTAACCTCAGAGCCGGTCTCTGTCTGCTATGGGGCCCTCAGGGGTTAGGGACCTTGGAGGACTGGGGGAACAGGAGCGTGGTTTCTGTCTCCAGAGGACAATCCCATGCTTTATCCAACTTTCCTGACCAGGGTAACCAACACTCCTCTTGCTCACTGATGATCAAGTATTACATCATAATGCACTGGAGCAGGATGAATGAAGATGGAAGTAGAGAATACTGTTGAGAAGAAGAAAAAAAAAGAATAATTTCATTGCATATTTGGGAACAATGCACATATTATTATCATATTCTTTGTAACCTTTCTTTGTTGACAGCATCAAATGAATTATGATCACCATTAATATCACATTAACACATCTGTGTCTGGAGGGTCCAGGAGCCCTCCTCACAAGCATATTGAAATGCTTTCTTAAGACTAGCAAAACTAGCAAATTATTATGGAAAATCAAATGTCATCTTCCAAACTGTGCTGCCTCAGCTGGTGTCATGTACAGTAGCCTGTTAAAACCTTTGGATCATATTAATGCTAGGCTGCTGATCAATATCTGATATACACCAGTTGAAGTCCATATAAAACATTACACATAGAAAGAAACATTTAGCCTATGCACCTCACCAATCTGCATCACTCATACCAACAGAGCAGTTGATAGTGTTGGAGTCTGTTGGGTTTTGAGCAATGCAGGGGAGGCCACTACCCCAGCGACCTACATCCACTTTCTTTTGTACTTAAAGCGCTTGTGTCTGTGTCATTGAACCACAGTTCACACAGTCTCTTTTACACAGTCCATGATTGAACATGAGGGCCAAAAGCCAGGTCAGGAAATGTCAAGGCCTTTGACAGAGGACCACAGATGTAGAGGCCATAGGAGCTTGTGGCAGTGACCTTCTGGCTGACTTGTGGAGCCAGTGTCCAGGAGAACTACCAGAAAGGGCTAGTCCAGCACACAACCTCGTCTGCTTCTTCATTTGGCATGAATACCACATCATCAATGAGGTTCTATGCGACAATGTTCACAAAAGTAAGGAGAGTAATGATGTTAACCAGCAAAGTTACGTTAGTTCAGACTGCTGCTCTCTGCGTGAGAGTTAGCGTTCTTATTCTGCCATAACAGGAATATGTAATCAAATAAACAGCATTTATAATCTGCTTCATTTGAAAGCTGACAGTGATTGAAACATTTAGTGGAATCTTAGTTATAAAGTTTTGCTGCAAGAGATATCGAACTGGCTGCTTGTGTTCCCCTTTTCCTGAACTTTCAGAGGGACATCTGGATTTTCTGTTGAAAGTATTTTAAAATGTTTACTCTTTTGTACTAGTAAGTGTAACTATGGATTTGTATAATTCGTAGAGCGCGACTACCAAATGGCTGGACTTTCGCAGTGTGACAACTCTGTTTCTAAATAGTTAAAACCTAACCATAATAACTTTTTCCACTGTTATGGAAACAGAAAAGTTGAACTTTAAAGCACCACACTCTCCATCTGGTAAACAAATATGACTGATGCTCTGTCCCTATCCTTACACCCCTCCATGCCCCTGCCTCCTCAATCCCACTGCCAGCAAAGCGACTGTCTCCCCTGAAGGCAATGAATGCATGATCAAGTACCCAAGCTTCTCCTCTGACCTATATTCCTGCAGTTACGTTAGAGACTTGTGCATCAAGTTGTTACTGATCCCTGATTGTTACCATTTGGCATTTCAATAAATCAATGATTTCATGAGAATTTCTGCCACACTCCCAAGGCTAACACGAGGTGCCATATGGCTTCTTTACTGTCACCCACATTAAATGAGGGCATCCATTCTACATTAGCATTAGCATTTTTTATCTATATGCACAAAGACTGGTGGGTACTGTACATAAGGGCAAAAGCAGAACTTACTCTGGGAGGGAGAGACAAAAAAAGAATGAGTGAAGGTACGGGACAAGAAATAGAGGGAGAGGATGAGGCTCCTTGACAATGGAACAGACAGCTGGGCACATGTGCATGACAGACTTTGGGAGTCTGCATTAAGTGCGATCCGATGCTTTCATCTGCAACCCACAACTCACATGCAACCACATGCTGATCCCGCCGGTTTCAGAAAGACACATCTTCCCCTTTTATTTGACACAAATATGTGGTGACTTGCATAATGTATGTGTAAGGTTCTGTATCTCGTCAGTTTCAGACCACTGTTATCTGGTAATCTCAGTCAGGTATGTAGCAACATGTGGAAAAAGAGAGAATTTGTCCCCCAAATAAGAGACAAGCCAGGAAAACTCCCCATACTGCACTGCTCTCCAACCCCACCCTTCCTTCCACCCCTAAGGGCACCGCACACACCTATACAAACATTCCCCTAGTTTATTCACTGTTGACCAGGGAGATGGAGGGAGGAAGGGGGTGGGGAGAAGGAGATATAGCACTCTCCTCTCACATCTGCAAGTAATAATCTATACAATGTGAATGCTTGTGGGCTAGATTAACCATCCTGTTGTTTTAAAAGCACAGTAACCCTTTCTGCAGGGAGACGTGGGTATTAACCGTGGGGCAGGAAGAGAAACCGGGGGCTGATAATCTTCTTATGTGAATGCTTTGGCCTTGATTAACAGACTATGGCTCTGACAGATGACCCGTTTTTCATTCAGACATACACACAGATTTTCACTGCAGGCCACATATGTATTCATTCATTTACAATTTCCTGACAAAAATGAATATGATTGAGAGGTTTCCCTAGTTCGTGCTGTTTAACTTGGTATGCATGTTCATGGTAGTGTACTATGTCCGCCAATTTGTGTGTGTGTGTGTGAGTGAGTGCGTCTGTATGTGTTTCCCTGCGTAGCTACACTCATCATGTACACAGCATCTACCCCAAAACCTCTACTTTTATGAAAACCCATGGCAACCATACTTAAATTAAGAGGTTGAGTAGAGGAAGATAGAGACGAAACAGTCAAAAAGGGAAAAGGGACTATGCTTAAAGCTGTTTGTGCATACATATCTCATGCATCAAGACAACCTTCTTGAATCCAAAGTTCTTGCAGGACCAAAAAAAAAAATAATTGAACACTGAGAAAACAGTCTAAACATTCAGGCATCTCACTGTTGTCACAGCCTTTAAAGTCACCCAACATGATCTATACGACACTCTGAAATACTGTAGGTCAAGTCATTGAGGTTTTGTGAGGTTTGTACAGAAAAAGAACCAGCTATTGCAGCATGATAAATTATATTATGTATCCTTTCTTCTTCACACAAACCTGTAAAAGTACCCCCTAATGTCTTATGCAACCTAAATATTTAGTAACGTTTTATTGAAAAATGGCTAACAATATAAACATGTCTCGTCAGTATAAAAAAAGCAACTGAAATTTGGGATTGAAGCTTATTTAAATCCACAATATAAAATAACACTCCCTGTAATATTATCTGCTTTGCTCTTCATTCACTTTAAAATTGCCCACCATCCTCAACTTAACCACGACTTCTTGCAAGGATGGTGGCTAGAGCCCGTCAGAAAGCGACACCCATCACACCAACCAAATTGATCAGTGCACAGTTCCCACCCCATGTCCCCATTACAGCTCCATTACTATGCACATATATTTTACACACGTTTCAATATCACCCAGAATCCATAGCCTCCTGGGTACAGCTTTGCATAATTTTGGGATCTCTCTGTCTCTCTAAACCTATTTTTCCCCCTACAGCATGGAGGAAGAGGCAGACCTAATCAACATGCACAAAGAGGCAACGCTTTCCATGGTTTCCCTGTACCCTTTTATCTGTGCCATATCTAGTATTCTCTCCTCCTCACCTGCACATTTGCAGTGATATCTTAGTTTAAATGAAATATCTGCAATGATAACCAATTAATTTCAACACATTCGATTTCAAAGCTCATTCAAGGTCAAACTAAAGTGTGATGTTGTGTCCTGACAGTTGTTTTCATTATAATTTTCCTCAAAAGAGTGTATGTACTATTTCTACGTCACCATCTTCACGTCTGGAGGACCATAACCTATTTAAGGGTTGTCAGAAAAAAAAGTCCCTCAAAGATTCAAAGATTCCTCAAAAAACTCAACGTAAATTACCAAAGGATTTCCATGACTTAATTCAAAAGGAAAAAAAATTGCATAGGACACGTCAAACAGTGGCTGCCTTTACACTGAATAAATACAGTGGCTTCCGGACATCAACAGTAAACTGCATCTATAAATAACTCCAGTTTGTGTTGTACATGGTCTTATGTAACAACACAGAAACTACAGGGTGAGAAAGAAATATGATGAAAAGTAGAACAGGGCAGAGCACACAGACTTTGAAATATACATTAAGCCTGATGTGTATGGTGGTGATGGCCTGTGATGGAGTTAGGCTGAGATAGAGCTTTAGCCCAGAACTCTGACCCCATTGATACTGCAGCTCTCCACGCACTGTGAATATGTGCATATTAGAAAGACAACAGCAGTTATATTTAGCTCAACAGTCACACAAAATCCAGCATAGTCCTTTTCAACACAGTCCAAAATTCTAAGTTGTCCTATTGAATGTGCAGAACAGATGGCTCACTGGATAAGAGTGCATGCATTCCATATAGGTGAAAGCCTTACTGCTGTGGCCTGGGCTCAAATCTGGCCCAGGTCTTTTTCTGCATGTCACCCCCCCTCTCTCTCCTACATTTCCTCCCTCTCTTTACCTTCTATACTGTCACTATGAAAATAACAAAGACAGAAATGCCCCTCTCCCCACCCACCAAAAAAGAATGTGCATAGCAGATGTGTCTGTACTTCTATGTGAAATCCGTTATATATAGTTTGATTTCAAGTTAATTTTAGCTTGAAGGAATTTAACAAATCCAAACACAAATTTACAATTCCATTTTACTGTAGCAATATCCAACCACTACATCCACTCCTGGAATCTATTCTATAATGAGACACTGAGAGGCAGTTTTTCAGTGTACTGGGTGCCAACTTGACTGACGTGTAATATACTTGAATTTTCATCAAGCTCATTCGGTGGAATACTCAACCCCTTGTTTGAATAAAGATGCCTACTCAGTCTAGTCAAGCTTTTATATGGCTATTCGCATTTTTATTCCACATGAGCAGGATCCTGTTCAAAAACTATAATATACTATATCTTCATTGTTGCGTGCCTCCATATCAAATACTCGTCTCTGTAAACCTAAACAACCAAATCCATCCGTTCTTTCCCAGCCAGGGCTGAGCAGCAGGGCTGATGTTGGTCCAGGGCAGATCCCTTAAGCAGGATTTGGGATTTCAGTATGATTAGAAAAGAGTGACAGCCAAGAGAGAGCAGCAGAAAACACCAAACCAATTCCACTCTGTAGACCACCAGCTGGATGAGAGTACTACAGAGGAGAAGACAGCAGAAGCGGTAGTCAGAATAGGTCTGTGCAGAGTACTCATTTAATTATGTGATGGGATAACAGACAAATACAGAATATTGATCTGCAAAAATTATCTGTGATTCAGTGCTAAGGTCACAGCAAAGGTGCCAAATAATGAATGTGTCAAAAGGTTCAATGTCTCAAGAGACAAATCATACTTTCAGGTGAAAGGGAATTTATGTTTATGATTATGAATTAACCAAAGAAAAATAACAGACGATAAAATCATCCTGACCTACTCAAGTGAACGGTTTGGAGAGGGGGGGGGGGGGCGCCCACCTCTTACTATCATTACAATAAAGAAGTACTGATCTATACCTTGCCTACTCTATACCATTGAAAAAAAAAAAAAAAAGGACACTTAGTTGGGTTGAAGCTATTAGCAGAATATAATGAGTGTGCTCTTTTAATGCACTGTAAGATGGTTCACCGTGCAGTGAGAGTAGCCCAGTAAAAGAAAGTGCAACCAATTAGTTTGGATCTGTTCATTTCTAAGAAAGATTTTACAGGACCGGACCATTGCAGGAGATGAGGGGCACTCTACCTCTCTCCCTAACGTTTTCCCATTCAAGCCAATCAAAGATCCAGCTATGACAACTACACTTACATCAGTAATGGGAAACTACATCAAAGGAGGTCTCATAACATTTCTGCTTAATTCCTCTTTAAACATAGGTGAGGCAACCAGCCATTGGTTGATGATTAGCAACACAGCAATCTGAGTAGGTGTCTCTTAGGGTAATAGGATGGTAATGATGTGGGTCAGTATGTCAGAGCACTATCCTGGTAAACCTGGCTGGATACTCACCTAACCATACATATCACAATCTTGATTTCCTTACAATAAAGTTTTACATAACAGCCAAAGCTAACACATATTGAGTCTGTGGATGCCACTTTTCTTCCTGGATTGAGAGGACAAGTAAACACCCATACAGAGGGAAGTACAGATGGGTAGACAAATACACAATAGTGATTACACATACAAAAAGAGGTAGACCTATCGTGTTAGGGTATCAGACCACTGCCACTATCTGTGTAGTTTAAGTCTATTTAAAGGGCTCTCTCTCATTGACCACACATCATAGACCTGACCTATGTGATGTACTGTTAATCTAACAAGAGGAACAGGATATATCACCCTGATGGATAACAGCGATAAGGTTTGAGGGACGGCAGGCCCAACATGGTCACATTTGAGGAAGTTTAAAGTATTAAACATTGAAGAAGTATTGGATTCCGAATTAATCCTGAATCCAGGGTTTTTGCCTTGCAGCTAACATACACCAAGATATACACCTTTGTCTGCAACTGCAGTACTCTTAATAAAGGACAATGTTTGTATTCAATTTTGGACTTGTGTGGTTATCGCTGACAGCACTGCATCTGTAAACAGTGGTGTCTAATTTCACATATTGTACAAAGGAACAGACATTGGTTTGACTGGAGGTTGACTTTCAGTGTTGTTCAACACTTGTGTTATGACATGTAAATACAACATATTGTCTTTCTAGTGTATGCTTGAGTAGTCATATCAACCAGCCATTTCTTCAATATGTAACTAATGGAAAATTTACTAATTGTTATATCCCTGTTAGACACTGTGCTACATGACAATGTTAGACACCAAGTTTTTACGCCATTTATCAAGCTTAGAGGTGAATACACGGCACCTGACTGAATAATGCAGCACTATTTTTCTGAGTAGTTTGAGACCATAGGCTGACAGCATCTTGTATTTTAATTCCCAGTCTAACTTCATTTGAAATAAGTCACACAGCAACTTGTATCGAAAGCATAACTCATTGCTGTTTTGGGACAATTTTAAAGGATTAGGGAGTTTTGGTGTCAGATTTACTTGACTCAAGATATAATTCAGATCACAAATAGGCAGATGACTTAAGTCATCCCAAAAGAGAGTTTTTAAAATGGTGATATGATGTCATCAACATTTGGAATTAGTAGCCCACCAAGGCCCAGTAAACTAGACCTAGGCCCAGGTAAATATTTGAATTTGCTCGCAGGTGAAGAATTTTCCCAGAAAATTGTAACAATTTACTTGAGATTTACTGTAGCCTACCAAACTAGCTTTCCAAACCAAACAACCAGTCTGAAAAATAATGGGTAATTGTTTCAAGATGTGTGCATTTGATTGACTCGCGAGACTGATGACAATGTTTGTTCTATCAGAGCCCTCTGCAAGATAAACCAACACTTCGCCAAGTTAAGTTATAATTATAAATATTAACCTGATAACTACATAATAAGTCTGTCTATGAATAGACAATTTTCCGGGTAGTTTTTAGTATTTCATTCAGCCTATAGCCTACTAGGATAATAAGTCAATGCATCTTGCAAAGGCCTGATTTGCTTTTGTGTTGAAGATTGTTGTTATTGAAACGTGATGGGTGATGCTCAGATCACAGCTAAACGGTAACCATTATTTTCATCCGCATTTCAAAGCATTGGAGTAGCCTACAATGAATCGTGTTCGCTGAGTAAGGTACTCGTTTAAATCAATGCAGCGACATGGACGTCACATAGCCTAATTACAGTTTAAAGAATCATTGTACTGTTTTCACAGCTGCCTAAACAGGCACCTCTAATGTCCATAATAAATTACTATCAGTAATCAAATCTAGTTTTTAGATTGATCATACAACAATGCCAATAATATATACAACACATCCCATTCGCAAATTGATTAGACTGCAAATGCACGGTGATGAAAATAACATTCACTTACCTAAACTAGAAACGGTGTCTTGGGAAGGCAAACAACACGCAGTATGAAAGCAAAATGTCTCAGCGATACATGATCGACCACCGGTATACGGTATTGTTCAAAAAGCTTGCATTCCTTCTTTCCTCGGACAGGGGAAATCTGGAAAAAAATACCCTCGCCGATGTCTTTCCGCATTTGGAAGCGGTCGTTAGGAAATGTGATGTCATGGCTCTAAAATTGCTCTCGCCTTTCCTCGCTCTCATTGGGGAAGCCAAAATCTGTGTGGTCCTTCAAAACTTGCGATTCAATACAACACTTTAAGGAAGTTAAGCAAATGCATCCAAGGCCAGGACCGTTAAACACTAACAACGTTTATAATTAAAAAAAAATTGGTCTGGATATTTTCGTAGCAGGTTTTATTTACGTAGGATAATTGCAATTGGCCAAAGACATAGGCTAGGCTACATCGGCTAATTCAATTTTGAGAAGTGGTCATTGTAGGCCATAATGGCACAACTGCCGTTACCAACTTTAGTTGGTATTATAATAGCCTACATGGACTAAATGTGTCATGTAAATTTACACCTTGGCCTACCTCGCTGTCCTCACTTCGGAGTGGCCTAAGTGTAAACGGTGCAAGAGATGGGACACATTGTATTCACAATAGGGCAAACTCTTACATCTTTTAATCTTGTGCCAACAAAAAACATTCATCAGCGGATGTGTAATCAACCCCAGACAAATCGGAACATGAGAAGTAAACCACTGATACTAACCAATTCACTTTCACAATTAGTGGGTGGCACAGTGCATTTGACTGCAGCTCAAGAGGTTTTAAGTTCAATTTCCCTTTAAACCGACGCTGTAGATGAAAGCGTCCAACAAATGAACACACTGCTATTATGATTTTGACTTGGGGCCTATGCTTTTGTGGTGAAACATTTGTAATAAGAAGGCGCCCTCCTGTGATGAAAAATGGAACAGGACGCACAGCAAAGCTAAAAACGGGCATAGTGGAAATGAGTTAGCCTACTACTTTATTGGCTAGAAAATTATGTATATTATACCGTTTCAACAAGTCTCCGGCCACAGACACACATAAGAAACTCTGCTTTCCGTAAACAGGACACAGACACTATAGCCTATTCCTGCCCTTCACAGTGGGCCGACGTATGTCTGTCCGTGGTCTATAAATAAGTGACCAAAGGGGAAGTGAGAGCATTGTGCTAATACACTGGGATCTACTAATATGATATCATGAAGTTACCAGGTCAGCATGTCACATGGCAAATATCATGATGCATGATAATGTCTGTGAGGAGGGTCTTTGCATAACTGCGAGATAATATATCATATTTTTTTCTTCAAAAAAAGTAATTTACTTGAGCGAAGTAGATTATATTCCGGCCCTCAATCGCCAACGTGTAGCCTACGAATCACTGAATGGCTGCCACACGTAGGCCTATACAGCCTTGGTTTGGTGCAAATGTCAATTGTGACGGGTCTGTAAGAGGCGTAGCCAAGCTCCGTCTGACAAGGTAGTTTGCCACTCACGGGATACGAACCGCTCAGCCTCCAACTTGCCAAGCATGACGACTACCAACTACGCCAAAGAAGAGCTAGTTTTTCTTTGCCGGGGGTGGCTTTTAGGCCTACATACCTGAGGAGTGAATTTCACAGGTTCACACCCGTTACACATACTAGGCCCTACTTTGTGCACGTCTCCCTGGCCCTTAAAGTCTTTGAAATCCCGAGATTTGTTTTTAAACACATTATAAATGTTATAAATATAACTAGGTTACTGCTTAAACACCTTACAAAAACATGTGAACTATGTAGTAGCCTAGCCTACTGAATTGTGGAGTTAGACCGTTAAACAGTTTTTCACCATTTAGACCCATGTGCTTAGGATTTTCTGGGTGGGCTTAAATCATGCGTGATAGGAACTACCTAAAATGACAGAAACCATCTTTGGAAAAAAATGTATTTGACATGAATTTGATTTTTTTGTTTGGCTCATGTCCCATCCGGTTACAAGAGGGGGCGGGCCTTACGACCTATACAGCAGCCAACCACCAGGGGGCGAGGGAGATGTTTTAGCTTCAGTTTTGAGGAGCTGTCATGCCGTCCATTCTTTTTACACTCTATACTAGAGAATGCCCAGAGCCTGTTTAAACATTCTCTGGACTGCCTTTAGAGTTAATGGTCTGCACTTAGCCGCTGGAGCCTCGGATATCGCGAGAAAGATATAACCGCGTTGAACTTCAGTCATGAATAATAAGGTGCGTTCGACTTCATGCAGCGCCGGCGGCGCTGACAGCCGCCTGCAGCCCGGCTGACTTCAAGCAGCCAATGGCATTCTCAGCTTCAAGTCAGCCGGGCTGCAAGCGGCTGTCAGCGCCGCCGGCGCTGCATGAAGTCGAACGCACCTTATTATTCCAATATTATACTCCGCAATCATACAAGACGTTTTGGGACCGCTGCTTAAAATTAACTGGGTTGCTGGGTTAAACCGCTGCTTGTATTAACTGGGTTGTAGACTAACCAAGTAGCCTATATTGCTTTAGGTTAATTTTAAAATAAGTTAATTGTTACAACATGGAATGCATACAAAGTTATGTTACAAATGCAGCGGTTGCTGAACGGCTTCTTTGCAAAACATATGTTGGACTTCAGATCAACTAGTCATCAAAGTAACTTGAGAAGAAGGGGGGAACTTTCACCATTGTATGCCGTTATAATTGGATAAAAAGTCCGTCAATCCTTGACTGTCCGCCCTATAAAAACGCATATTTTAGACTAACAAAACAAATGCCTCGCGCCTTTATGTACGGGGTTCTGCTATTTTATGGTTAACATATGTCTATAAAGCCTTTTCTTTGTCGGTCACTTTGACGCTACCATTGCGGGGCGTAATCTACCAACATTTTGACGTCTTGTGGCGTGAACCATGAAGTATTAAAGAACGGACGGGCGTGGAGTCAGAATTAAGTGTTGGTACAACGGTACGTCTGCGTCTTGTCTTCAGTTGGGCATGATGTATCTTTGTCGTTGTTAATATTATCACAACTTCGAACAGTAAACTTTGAAAGGTCAAACTAGATGAGGGGTTATTAGGCTACATTATTCTACATTGGTGGTCATCCTAAAACAGTAAGGAAACAAGTAAAGTCCTTGTATGGACACTGGATGATGATGAGCACCTTAAAGGTCTAGGAATGCAATAGATTGTTTCATATTCTAAGCAAAAATACCAGGGGGTTTAAACAAGAATTGACAGTAAAGCAAAGAGATAGATTTAGATTAATATGAGTTTTCACAGCTGATTGTGTGACAGGTTGCCACTATGTTTAAAGGTCTAGTTTCTGGCATACATCTGTTGTTTTTTGTCTTTTTGTCTTGTAGATTTCTATTTCTCATCTGGCAGACGGGTCCCATTGTCCTTAAGTGGGGGACCCCCCTCCCTTATCATCCTCTCCCCAGCTGTCACCCCCCCCCCACACACACACACACATCAATTTTACCCTTGCATGCCTTGCAACCCAACAACCCCCAAACCTCCTAATACACATCGAACTCCAATGGCAGATCCATCAATACAATCGCAACCTGGTGGCCAGACCAATAAGATTATCCAGTTTAAACTGGTGCTACTTGGGGACTCTGCTGTGGGAAAATCCAGTCTGCTGGTACGATTTGTCAAAGATCAGTTTCAGGACTTCCAGGAGAGCACAATTGGAGGTACAGAACCACATGCTTAGTTGTGTGCACTTTTCTTCTGAGATTTAGGGAGAAGGTGCGATACCCTTTCTATCTGTCCATGATCGGGTTTACTTTAGCCACTTTACACTCTTTCCACTCTCTTGCAAATTGGGCATAAATTGAGCCTACATCCTCTTACCATGTTCTCTCTACCCCTTGTCCCAGCTGCCTTTGTGACCCAGATGGTGAGTGTGGATGGTGTCATGGTCAAGTTTGAGATCTGGGACACAGCAGGTCAGGAGCGCTACCACAGCCTGGCACCCATGTACTACAGGGCTGCCCATGCAGCCATAGTTGTCTATGACATCACCAACACAGTATGGAAAAAAAATTAATATTTGCATCTAGCATAATCTCCACACACTCTTAACTTTGCATGCACAGATCCATTATTTCTAGCAGCAGTTCTAGACAGACTGCCTCAGTTTTAAGCAGACTGTCCAGCGGTTTAAGCCTATGGTGTTAACCTTGTTGCTACCGCTAGTCTTCATCCTCATTTAAATGTTCTTGCTCTGTATAGGAGACATTTGACAGAGCAAAAAGGTGGGTGACTGAACTCCAAGACCAAGCAAGCCCAAGCATAGTCATTGCCTTAGCTGGCAACAAGGCAGACAAATCTGCCAACAGAGCTGTGGAATATGAGGTGAGTACTCAAATATTCCAATAAAATAGTGGAATATATCTAAAAGTAAATACTTCTAACATAGTGTGCTAATGAGTTTGTCATTGACACAGAAAATACAGATCTTTGGTTTTGTGGAATTTATTTCATGCTAGCATTAATAATGCTCCTGCAGGAGGCTCAGGTCTATGCTGCAGACAACAAACTTGTCTTCATGGAAACTTCTGCTAAGACTGCCATGAACATCAGTAATCTATTCCTGGCCATAGGTGAGCAATGCATCATCACACAATCATAGTACTCTTTAAACTTTGATCTCTATCCCTCACTATTGGAAACAGACCAGACCAACTAATAGCTCTATTTTTCACAGAAATTAACAACAATTCATAGACCGCATATCTATTCCACAACCAGCATGGTCTTTCTGACAGGGTGCCCAGACAGCACCAACATGTAATGCCATTATATATACACCAGAGGGTAGTAATAATCTAATGTTGGAACAGTATGTGGTCTAAGAATTAGCATGTGTCACAGGTAGCTCTAAGAAACATAATTGAGCAACACTAAAATGTATGCCTCAGAAAATATTTTGATCATATCACGATTTATTGTCTTCTAGCCAAGACACTGCCAAAGAATGATCTGACTGGTGGCATAGGGGCTGGTAGTGGTTGTCGAAGACCAAGAGGACAAGGAGATGGAGGAGTCAACCTCAGCCAGTCGACTCAGACCAGCAAGGCCAAGTGCTGTGGAAACTAAGAGATAAAATAGACAAGGACTAGACCAAGCACAGTAAAATAAGCCATTTCTTAGGAGCAGGCGGGAATATGACAGGTGTGAAAAGTTCTTAAGTATCTTAAGTTCCTCAAACAGAAAGGGAAAGTTGCTATGATAGTCATTTTTTAAAAATAGATAAGCCTAATCACACAGCATTCCAACAGTAAGAGGTACAAAGAAATTAAAAGATGTAAGGCTAAATGTGTGTTTGCATTAGATTGTCCATTTTCATCTCAGGTGATTATACATTAATATGTCAAGGGCGACTGTGTCAGCGGTGTGGAAGTTTCTGACAAGGACAATTCCAGAAGGGGCTATGGTGCCAAATAAAAAGTATAACATAAATACAATTGTACAAAAAAAATATTTTAAAATAGAAAAAATATTTTCGGTTAAGTGCATCCTGGATTATTGGTTTTGGCCCAGAATTTTCATTTTGGTACATCCTTAATTCGTACATACAATATAGACTTGACAAGATTTTTATGCATTGATATTCTTTTTCTTCAAATAGTCAAGATATTTTTAAATTGCACCAAACCAAAACAATGTTTTATAAAGAGATGAAAGGCTTTTTAAAGCCTTTCAATTTGTGTCAGGGTAGCTTTATAATAAATCGAGACATAGAAAATACTTACATCATTACATATTACATATTGTTTAGTGTATAACACAATAAACCACTCAAATAAATGATAAACTATCTATTGTATATTATTTTGTTTACTTGATGTTTGTACTGGATATCCCAAACCAACAACACTGACAAACATCCAAACATATGACAGTATAAAATATTTATTCTTCAAAAGAATAGAATCAATTCTAAAAATACATATTACTATTTGGTGTAAATATAATATGCACCTCTGCATTCTTGCTTCATGTTTAAGAACTGTACAGTATTGTGTGAAACTAATATGCCACTTTACAGCATGACATATCAAGAAATCTGGTCAAGTACAAGCCAAAGCTAATTGTGCAATAGTTTTTTTTTGCATTTTAAAGCATGCAGCAAAATAGTTTTTGATAAAGATGTATATTAAGATAAAACCATGACATTGAAGAACATTTATACATGATATATTACACCATAGTTCATCAACTTAGCAATAAATAGCACTGTGTGTTTAAAAACCACACTAATACTATACATTTCTCCCAAAACAGCAGGCAGGCAACACCGAGAATAAAGAAATGCAAAACATTCAGAAAACACTCATCAAAGTTAAAATGTATATATTTAAAGTAGCAAATTGTCATTGTAAGTTAAATCCCTTTTAAAACACCCTCTTTAAGACATTGATTATCTGGATATGAAGAAGTATTAGCTGCTTCTGACTTGATATATAATCATATACAGCATAAGCACACTAAATACAAAATTGGAATGCTTTGTAACAGGAGGAAAACTCAAGTTCCTGTTAAACATGCATATGTCAAATCAAAATACAGTCACGACTAAACATGCAGAATGTGCAAGTTTTAAGGTGAAACAACAGATCAATCTCAGGAATGATAAAAAAAATATCTTGTGAGAGATAAAAAATTGCAGTGTTTATGTTATGCTTCCCAAGCCCCACACCTCAGATAACTACATAAACAGAGGACACGCTGTACAGCAATGTCAGAATAAAAAATTCATATTCCAAATTCAGTAGTTTCACTGCAACTGAGCAAACATTTGATTGCAAAGTAAGAAAATGCACAGTACCAAAACTCTAAAAGGTACAATAATATGGAATGTTCCTTCAAATTTCTGAGTATCTGTCACACACCCACGGAAGCCAGTGTAGACTTAACTCGTTGTTTCTTTCAAGTTCTCAAGATGTGCTGAGGTGTTCAAGCAAAGGCAAGTCCTTCATGAGGATAAAAATAAACATTCTTGTAAAGGCTAGTGGGATAGTGAAAACATTAGTTTTATTCCCATAGATGGTATCATTTTAACCCTTTTAGTTTTTTCCCTTACTCCCTTTTCCCCTTATGTTTTCGGTTGTGTACTATTGTGACTGCTAACTGGCCAGCAGCCAATAATAGTTCTAGGAGCACCGAAACGGCATCAAAGAAAGTATGTGATACAGACCTGCGTTGTGTCCCCAACATATCTGATAACTTTGTGTATGCCTGGAGGGATTATCAGCAAGTTAGGACACAAAACAAGGAATCAACAATGTGTATATACAATCATATATATATATATATATATATCCATTAATGCAACTTGTCATGTCATACATGTGATAAAAGAGATGGATTTTGAGAAGGATGTGGACATATAGTTTAAATGAATTACAAGCCGCATGACAGCTAAAGGCCAAAACACACCAATGTGATAGCTGGCTATAAACTGTGGACTGACAGTTTGGTATGTACACAGACAGCTGGTACTTTCTAGCTGAATCCATATTTAGAAATGATTTAGATCAAAGGTCAGTTTTGATACAGAGTTCCGCTCATGGCTGGGTTGAAATTGTTAATTCATTAAACTCCTTTACAAAGCTTAAAATCAATTTGGACCCACTCAGTTCTAATGCATCCCACTATAACAGTTTTTTTTCGGCAGAAAGCAGGTCTTAAAATAAGGGATGTATCAGGTACTAATTTATAAAAAGGGTTTTCATTTGAAGTGAGTTAAACTGATTGCCTAAAGTTTTTGAACACAAAACTATTTGTTTTATGTATGAAGACCTAAGCTGGTTCCACTCTGCAAGGAAGCCAAAAACAAACATTTTAAAAAGAGTAAGAACCATCAAGTTGACGTCATGTTTTTTTAAGGAGCTAGACCATTAGCTGGTATACCAGGAATTCTGAACAAATGTGACCCTTTTACACTCAATAGGCAGCCACCATGAACTTATGACACAATACAAGAGTCATTGGGATTTCTGGCTTCATTGGTTGGATCTCCCTCCTCCTTCTCTACAGTGGGGCAGGCATCATCAATCAGCCCTGTCCCATTCACGCCAGAGAACACTGGGAAGACATTCTCCAACTCAGGTGTGTCAGCAGACGCATCCTCATAGGCGCTAATGCTGTCTGTGTCGTTCCTATCGGGGGAGGCGTCTCGCTTGGCCTCTGTTTGGCTTTCTTCGGGGCTACCAAAAACCCCTTCTTGAGAAGGCGAGCTGCCCAGTGCCAGAGACGACATCTGCCCAAAGGTCTTGTTGACCATCCTGTGGAGCTTGCTCAGGGGGCTTTGTCTATCCTCGGTACCCTCCCCCACATCCTCCAAGTCCACCGATGAGCCAAGCTGAGTATCATGGAGAGGTGGGGGGTGGGAGTAACTATCCGTAGACTGTTCCCCCCTCCCCT
The DNA here is from genome assembly GCF_021917145.1 of Hypomesus transpacificus. NCBI lineage: Eukaryota > Metazoa > Chordata > Actinopteri > Osmeriformes > Osmeridae > Hypomesus > Hypomesus transpacificus. Next base: position 10,610,407 of record NC_061068.1, on the reverse strand, counting down.
TTTTTAAGAAGGAGAGCAGTCCAGTGCTGGTCTCCGCAGACAACCCATTTCTCTGAGTGTCTAATGGTATACTTTCCAATCGATTGATTGAAAGAGGTGCATCTTGGGAACAATCTACATCCTCGCTTGGTGCATTTCCAATGTTCTCCATTGCTTCCTTTATCATTTGATCTTTTCCTTCATATGCCTTTTGTCTTGTCAGACCCCCCTCCTCCTCTCTGACAAACGTGTAAACCGGGACTGAAGGTATGGTATTTCTCTCCTGCAGAGCAAAAATATGACAATTATGCATTAACAACACAATGTTATGAATGATAATTGAGCACACATTAAGGATTTTTAAAAATGTAATCCAATTAGGAAGCCAAACAAGCTTTTCTGTTAGGGTGTGACAACATCCCCCTATAACAGGTATAGTCTCAACAGCTTCCATGGTTTTGACTGGAATACTTGTACATACTTTAGGTATGGGCAGGTCACATAGCAAGGCCAGCTGCACCATTTTTTTTATTGTAACAGGAAACCAGGATCACTAGTACATCTATCATTAAGTGGTCTGTTAGGCAGGATATTCTTTGGTACAGGCCTCAAGGCCATGTTACAGGGAAACACTGGTCTGTTAACAGCCAATATCCCATGACATAACATAACCAAGCCCCTCTGTCCAAGTAAAATGTCTAATCTTTTTCATGGTCTTCTAAAACCCATTTATTTGTAGTTTTTAGGGCAAAGGGGACTCCCTACTAATGAATGAAGACAAAATCAAAGACAGTTGAAATCAAGCGGGAGTTACATGTTACGACATACCATTAGCCAACCCTGGTAATGCGTACACACAGAATGTGCAATAATGCTATTGTTGCTAAATGCATCAAAAACACCTAAATATTTATCAAATGTGGCTTTTATGATACTTTTAAGACACACATTTACAAACCTACATACAGGAGGGTTGCTCCTAAACCAAGTTTATTTTCCAGCAGCAGAATCACCTCGCTCTGTCAAGCTCAGCAAAGCAAGACTGAACCGAGCTGACACTCCCCCTGACAAACTGAGTTACGTAACCAGAGATGGCATGCACTAACAAGCCATTAGTCAGTCTTCCTGCCCAAAACCAGGAAGCCTGTGCTTGTGTCTCTGTGTATGATTACATAAGCTCTGGTTTCTCATTACCTCTTTTAGTCTCTCCACCTCTTGCATCAGAGAGCTGACCATATCTTCCAACTTCTTCTTTGCCTCTCTTTCTCGCTCCAACTCCTGTTAACACAGAGACACATCAGTGTCAGAAGGGCATTAGAAGAATGCAGTTAAAGAGTGTTAAAATGCCAGATCATTACCAACCTGTGCTTCAACAATTTGTGACTGGGTCATTGTTGAGACTGGCTTTGAGCAGACATTGTAATTAACTAGGGCAGTGTTCTGTGATTATGTTGCTGAAAACTTATCACCCATTAAGTCAGATAGGTTTGTTCTTTTCTGGAAAAACCTGTTTACCTCACAACTACAGGACCTGTATAGGGACTTTTTAACAGGCTTTCAGTAGATGTTAGCATGTGTAGAAGTCAGTGTTTTTTTTGTGTATGTGTCTGATCGTACCATGCTAGCCTGGCTGGCTGCTCTCTGAGCTTCAGCCAGCATCTCTTCTACCCCTTCCAGAGCGTCCTGCAGAACATCCACCTGGAACAGCAACGTCTCTCGCTGAACCTCCAGCCCACTCAGCTCCTGTACCACTTCCTTGTAGCTTTCCTGCAGTTCTTCCTGCACCACAAACACATAGGATTAATAAATGCTAGCTTTAAATGACCTCCCTGGCCAATCTGTTTCAGCTGACTGACAACAGTCCGGTAGGCCTGTATGAGTGAGCAGATTTCTCCGGTCAAATGAAATCAACATCAGTGGTGAAGCATATTCATGTACAATCTGCACAAGACACACAAAGTAAAACAGTTTAATCTGATCATGTGACATGCACAGGTATATTTGTGGTTAGGTTTATCTGGTTCCTGGGACAATATGTCTACAATAAGGAAACATTCTATTAGGTTGGGGTGCCCTTGCCAAACACTAAGCACAGCTTATCACCATTTCAGGGAATCCTATGATCAGATCCTGCTCCGACTGCTGAAATTAAAAAGAGAGAGGCACATCACTTCACATGCAAGAGTAGAATAGATCTAATTACATGAAAGGGGACACAAGACAGCCAATGATGGGTTTTCATTAGTGGCCCAACTTCCTGAGTATATGTTACCTGACTTTCACTCTGCTTCTTGAGGGTTCCCCTGGAGTCACTGCGTGTCAGGCGCCTGGTGGAATTCTCTGTCTGACAGAAAAACAAGACATGTCTAAATGTTAACAAGGGCATATTCTATAAGACATAAATAACTTTTCTGTAAAATATTTATTTTAATTGTTGTGGTGCTCACAATCGTAGTCACCTAGTACCCTACATGACATGTTCAACTGGTCTGGCATGTGCCAAAAAAATCTATACTTCAAGCATTTCACACCCATATGACAACACATAATTTCCAGACGTAAAAGACCTGCTCTGAAATTGACGCTTTTTAAAGACGGTGACACGAGAGTTAGCTTTAGATAGTCAATACACCTCAACTCATAGACACCGATATAAGCATGAGCTTATTAGTCACTACCTAATTATGTATCCATTTCCATAATGAATATCATGGTAAGCTTGTCTCACTGTCCCTTTCAAACGGGTCTGCTGCGTAGGCTAGAACATGGCCTTTTTTAACGCATATTCGAGACAGCGATTTGTCAAATAATCAATTTTCTCCTATGTTTTCTAGCTAGGCACAGTAACAAATTGTGTAAAGGCATTTGCAAGTGAGATAGAGTATTATGGGACAAAGTCGACCGATATCTGTAACGCTGTCACCGTTCCGCGTTGTGTAATCAATTTAGGCACTTCTGAAGTAGCCTAACTACCTGGCAAGAGACAGGGGCTAAGCTAAGCTAAGCTAATAATAAAGTATTATTTATAGGCTGTAGCCTTTAAGTGCGGTACATTTAGGCTTTCGTGTAAATACGCACTATTTTATGGGGTGAATCAAATTGTCTAAAGTAAAGAAATCAGGCTAGAGAACAGTCTAGACTAGAACACGACTGTAAACAATGTCGACGTGATTTCACGACGTTTACCTCCTTGATAATGTTGCGAAGCGACTCATCCTCGCTTACACCTCGAGAAAGAGTCCTTTTCCTCGGCGAACCAGCTTTTTCAAAGGACCCGGAATGCATTTTTCTATGTCAAAGCCTAAAAATTATTTAGCAATTGCCTGATAACTTCATGAAATGAGTAAAACTCAAGACGCGCCCTGTGATGTTTTGTTTAGTGTGTGTAGAGGGCGTAGGTTTGAAATGACGCTCATATAGAGTAGGCGGGCGTTGGAGCGTGGGTGGAATGGTCTTGTAGGCCTACAGTGCCCTCAGTAAATGAGAAGTAACGAGGGATCAACTTAATATATGTATATAATACAATACTCTTATAATAAGAGGACACATTAGTTAAAGTTTGACACAATGCAATGTTTACCATGCCATCTTATTTGTTCGTCGAATAAAATACATAGGAATAGTTTTAACATCGTTTTTACATAGGAATGTCTATATAAATGCTAATGGCAGCTTTATATTACAACTGGTGTGCATTTGAGACACAACCAGTATCTCAACAGCTGAGAGGTCACTCTCATGATAGTAGCCTACACATGTTTTAGGCTACTCTTCATGCTTGATGCTCTTGATATAGACCTACCATTTGCAACAGCAGCTGGACTATACGTTCCTCCAGTAGGTGACAGTAACAGGCCATTACTCGGAGCTACAGGAAAATTAATTATCATCAGTGGTGCAATGTCTACAATTTGGTATTCACTTCAGATAACACAAAAACGTAATTAAGAGTCTTTCAACCTTTTAGGAACATATTTACTTTATGATAGGTAGGGGAGGAACTTCATTTGAAAGTAATTTGTAGGCAATATACTGACAAAAAGTAGGCTTAACTGTGCCATCTAGAGGCTCAATTATATTACTTCACACTTACTAATTGTCATGTCATTTCTTTAGTAGCGAATGGCTGCATTAACTTCTGATGAACTAACACTATATTTAGTAGGCAATACAATAAATAGGCTATATAAATAAAGAGACAATAAGCAATAAATACAATGTGAACTCTTGGACCTGCAGATAGCTAATTTATCAAATTATAGATTGTTTAAACATTTAATGAGACAGTATAAAGTTATTTATAACGTTTCCATTGTGCAAGCCTTTGTGATTATCACAAGAAAAGTCAATGGTTTGTGAAAGCCAAATAAATAAAAAAGAATGTGACAAACAATATACTTTAAATAGTTAATCTACAAATTTGCCAGTGTTACTACTACATTATGCATTAGTTTTAATAGGCCTTCCCTGTAAGTAAAAATCATACTATACAGCTGTGTTGTCAAACACCTTTAAACTAAGTGAAGATAACTTTGTTCCTTGCATTTAGCCTTCATGTTGTAATCTACACCACACACTTTACTGAAACGTTTCTGACATTAACCAAGTCAATCAATGAGATGTTTTAATTGAGATTAAAGGGTAGCCTACACAGGTTTTGATAAATGTGCATCCCATTTCATCTGTGCTGTCAACCGTTTCCATTTAATTTGGAAATAGTATAGGAAAAGTATTATTCCATTGACACAACGTGAAGATACTTAAAGTTTGAAACCTTGTAAAAGTACCAAACTGTACAATCTACTCGGCAGTCCATAGGCGAGCTCACTCCCTCCCTTTTGCTCCCTCTCTCCCTCTTGACTTGGTGACAGACCTAAAAGCCTTTTGTTGCAATCTTAGCCAATGGAGACGGATTACGACACCAGGGAGCGGAGATATATAAAGAGCCCTATTTGAACGTGCTTGCACATTTTAATGACACATCTGAACACTGACACTTATGGACTTAATTGTTATGAGATAAGACAACCAAAACAACAATTGCATGGGGGCGCGTTATGCATGAATTAGAAGGATAATACCAAGTACGATACGACATACACTACTGAGACGCACTTTGTTCAGTTTGTTACTATATGCCTACTAAACAATCGTTTCAAAGGGCGACCCTATTTCATTAATTGCTCATCACTGGTATCTTGGTAAGGTGAAACCGGTTTCGACAAACACCTAAAACAGGACGGGATAATCTGAGCAGAAAGTTCTGTTGTCTGACGAGTGCACAACAATGCCGAGGTATAACTTTTTACTGTGTCTGATGGTACTAATTTGTCTGGAACTGTCCGAGAGTGACGAGCCTAACCTCTTTCTGTCACCAACGAGCGAAATGCCCACGGACATCGGTTTGTCGCTCCTGGATGAGGAAGCGGGCTCTCACGAATGCTCTGCGTGTGTTTGGCGAGAGCAGAGTAAAGTCCTGCGACTGGAGACCATCAAATCTCAAATCCTGAGCAAGCTGCGACTCAAACAGGCACCCAATATTAGCCGGGAGGTGGTGAACCAACTGCTGCCCAAGGCGCCTCCGCTTCAGCAGCTCCTTGACCATCATGACTTCCAAGGAGACGCGTCCTCCCAGGATGAGTTTATGGAGGAGGACGAATATCACGCCACAACAGAGTCTGTTATCACCATGGCATCAGAGCGTGAGTATTAATACAACTTTATTGTAACTATTTACATTAATTGACACCAAGGGAAAAGCAACTCTTTGCCATGTGTTTACATGATGACATGGGCCAATTGAAGGGTATAGGCTAATGGCATTGACTGCAACAGACGGGGTATGAGTTTTATCAGGATACTTTGGACAGCTGATATTTTATTTTATTAGGGAATAAATGCTCCTCATAATTAACAGTGATGCATAGTCAGCTGCATCACTGTCAAAATATCCCAACGGATTGTGCGACCAGTGAACTTGATAAATCAAGAGGCACTCTGACTTTAGGCTACTTAAAGATAGCAGGCTGAAGTCGCATTAAACATCAATATAAAGCTAATTTGTATTATTATTGATCAAATATGGTGCATTGCTTTTTAAATTATAGACCCAAACCTCGGATATAGCTAGACACATATTTGAAGTTTCTGCTTGCACGGTCCACTGTGCAAGAACGGAAGCGCGAGGAATATGGTGCGTTTCTGGGAACTGTCTGTCCGGTCTCATTCTAATTCATGTCACAATATCCCTCCTACAGCCTTCTCCATGACCACATGACACTCCTTTTGAACGATATGCCAATGTCTGTTTGTGCATAAATCAATAAAGATAATATATTTTGGTGGACAGATGTAGCCTATGGTGCCGGGTCCGTATGACACATTTCCCTTACTCCTATATGGCTGTATAAAAGACTGGCATACTATATTGGCGTTTGACGCTGACCAACAGACTTAACAAACACGAAGTATGTTACTACAACATTAAACATAAAGACCTAAGTATACAATATCTTAATTACAGTAAAAACTAAAAAGAAAGAAAGAAAAAACACCAACACACTCAATATAGTTGAGCCCCGGCAGCTGTGCTCTATCGGTCCTTTATATGAGGGCTCTACCGGATTCCCTGCTGTTCATCGCAGTGAGAAAAAGTGTGTCCAAAAAAGCTGCCATTGTTTTCATCATGCAGCGGTCCCCCTCGACCGCACTTGCCATTTAAATGCGAAGTTTATGGGCACAGCTCGTTTTTTTTCCCTCCGAGGACACAAAGCCAGAAACAGTTGGGGTCGAGGGGAGTGTGTGACCTCTTCGCTGCGAATCGCCGGGGTTCAACAACATTTACACACATAATATATTCCGCACAGCACAAACGAAAAGCCGTGCAAATAATCCGTTTTTTTCATTTTCGGACAAAGATAAATCTGTGTTATTCAAACTAACCTCTCGTTTGATTGTCACACATCTTGCACACGCCGCACCACAATGAACTTCAAGTCCGTTTTAGCCAAATAGCCAATCGAGCATTAAATAGGTCAATTTGGTTATTATCTTTTTATGATTATCTTTTATTTTATTTACAGCTGATCATAATCGTAAACATAGTCTTTGTATTTTGCATAAGCTTTGTGCTTCCATCAAAACTGCAGAAGAAACAACATACTGTTGCGCAACAATCCCTGCTTGTACGGCTAACATATAAATTGATATATCCTATTGCATGTGTGCCAGGGTTTCCAGTTGAATTGGGTTTTGCATAGGCTGCATGGTATATTATAGTTGGTTAAGATGTATGCCTTCAAACTCGTGCACACTCTTCAAATGGCTGTGCAGTGACACCCGTTTTCACCGATGTCTCATGATGAAACACTTCTGATACCATATACTGTAACCGTGTGTGTGTCAGCCTTGTCAAGTTTAATGGGTGGTCCTCTGACAGAGACATTTTCTGACTAATAGAAGATAAAAAATAGTGAGTAATGCTGAAGTGGTTTCAATGGGGACCATTTCACAAGAAAAAGAAAAAGAAATAAAGCATGCTGAATTGTAAGAGTTTCAGTTTGAACAGTTGACATTTTAAACTTACAAGGAATCTTGCAACATGCCCCTCATGTTGAATGATTTATGTTTTGTATGCTTACTTAAATTTGGAAACCACAATTGGACTTCTGGACAGTTTGTAAATGGATTAGTCTTTTGCTGGCCTCTTTGCAGTATGGTCCATGCAAACTCCTCTCCAGGCATAGCATGTAGGCCACAGCTATACATGCCTGTTTTCTCATTCGCTTCTTTCCCTCTCGACCTCTCTCTGTCTTTCAGTTTTTCTGTCTCTCTCTCTCTCTCTCTCTTTCTCTCTCTCTCTCTCTCTCTCTCTCTCTCTCTCTCTCTCTCTCTCTCTCTCTCTTTTTTTCTCTCTATGCATGTATGTTATGAGACGAGGAAAAGCTGCAGTGTTTTTTTCCATGGCAGAGCATGTATAACAGTGTATCTTGTGTTTGAGGGTTACACAGCTGTGGCCCTCCATTCCAGTATGTTCCATCCTTGGTTGGTCTCTGTTGTCTTCTACACACAGACATGTTGAACCCGTCTCTACATGCATCAGATGGCCGGATATGACACAGCTGCTCCTGTCTGTTAGACAAGAAGTGATCAGCCTGGATCAGCATCTGTAATAACACTGTACCTGAACTGAACCAGGGAGGTGGTACTGGAGTAGACACTGACAAGTCATGGACAGTTGTATATAAGCCCAGAGCAAGGACATTGGCGGGGTTGGAAATAATATTGTATATTAGAGATGGTTGTTGGCTATAATTGTTAGTAGGTCCAAGTCATCTCATAGCTGTTACATTGCAAAATGAGTTACTGTGTGTGCACTAGGAAAAGGAGTGAGCTGCTACTGGTACAATAAATTAATGCACTGTTCCATTTTTCATTGGACTGCTTTAGAATTATTTTCTCACATTTTGTCCTTCCTTTCTCTCGTTACTCCTCCCCACCTGCCATTTCAATCATTTGTCTTTTCTCTCTTCCCTTTTCTGCCCACCTCCCACTCTCTTTCTCTGAACTCACTCTTTCTTCCCTCTCTCGCCCGATGCTCGCGGAAGAGTTTCACGTTGAGAGAAGAACTGCATCTCTCTCGCCCGTGGCGTCTCGGTGATCCCATCGGATTAAAAGAGCCTCAGATAGAGGAGCACTTCAAACACTATTCCCTGCGCACCTCGAACCCGATCACCCTCTTACGGGTGTGCGCACTGCCTTTGATGGGCCGTGTGGGTTCACGCAGTACATGCTGAACTGGACCTGTGCCAGAGTCGCTTCTTAGTATTCACTCAAGGTACGTGGGTGCCGCAGTGGGGGTTGAGAGGGTCCATGCTTCCTGGTCTCTAATTACTATGAAATTTCATGGAAAAGTGGGGCTATTTATATCACAGTGCGGCACTTTAGATACTGTAGCATTCTCAAGCTCCATACAGTGTGTTGCAGGGATACCAGTGCCCTGCTACACATTTTCAAAGTGCAGCATTCTGAATCTGTGTGTACTCTACATGTTTATCAGTAAATTTTACAAAGAGCTGTTCATTGCTGTTCATAGCTGTTCATTCAAGTGTCTTGAACACTGTACTCATTTACATGCTTGCATGCCCACTCATGTATTCATGGACATGTAAACACTGGTATGCACACAGATACACACACACACACACACACACACACACACACACACATACAGACATACTCACACACACACACACGCACACACAAACACACACACACACACACACACACACACACACACACACACACACACACACACACACACACACACTAGAAAAGTCCCCCTATTGACAAAAAGGGTCACAGAGTTCACAGCTATGTGATATATTGGACAAGGAGCCTATTAACCTCATCGGGTCTCTTTCTTTGGCAGCAAAGAAGAACCGGTTGTAGCTTGGACATTACCCCTTACCCCCACCAAACACACACACACACTCACACATACACACACACCCATCCACCAACCACTCCCACCAAAAAACACAAGTCTTTTATAGTGTTGACCCCATAAAAGGGTCATTTCCTGAAGGTGCAGGAACCATAAACATTAAGAGGGAGAGCGCTAAAAGGACAGGCCAGCAGAAGTCGGACTGTCTCCAGCCCACTGGTCAGTGTTTGTGAGAAAATGATGACTATGTGAGATTTTTATATATTTATTTATTCCATGAAAGGGTATGTTTGATGGTAACACCTGTTCTCCCCCCTCCATTGAAGAACCGACAGAGCGGAAAGATAAACTTTGACCTGTTTGGACACTGTGTCATTATTGGTTTGTTTAAAAAGAAACTAAACTTAAGAAACTGCCCGGACTTTTGAAATAGCACAACATGCTGTCAACTTTATGGCTAATAAAATTTCAAAGGGACGAAAGTTTATTAATACAGGGGACAACATTTCCCCAGGACGTTCAGGAATCTCCCCCCCTTCTGCTCGCCCTATTCCCACAGTCCTATGTCCCAGCCATCCCTTTTCTGAGAAGGTTGGGAATGCATAATACATCCCCAGAAAGACAAACAAAACAGCGATCATCCATACAGCCTAAAACACACTTTACATGAAATTTTAGGGAGGACATGACACTTTACATTACAATACATTTTAAATGCTGATGGAAAGAAAGGACATTTGTGTATGTCTCTGGATCAATATAATGGCACAGTTTGAATGACCATCTGTGCAGTAAGTGCATCAGCTTCTCCTCTCATGTGTACCCAGTAGTGAGTTGGCATGCAGCTCAGTGCCTGTGAAAGGCATTTGGAAAGGCTATGATCCAGCAGTGGCCCATACTGCCATACTGCGTGGGCAGAGGCAAGCGGAGGGAGAAGGATGAGGAGGGGTGGGGTGGTGGGGTCCACAGGGAGCAACAAGCAGCCCAGTCCTATCCTTAAGGGACAGAAATCATGGAGGGATTTTATAGGTCCACTTAAAAAGACTTGAAACAGATGTTACGTCTCACTAATAAAGGAAATAATTACTTCACACCAGTAATTAAGCTCTATGTAGGAACACAACGGAAGAGGAGGGGAGGGTCGAAGAGAAAAAGATAAAATGGATGAGGGGATTATTACAGACGGATGAGTTGACGGGGGTGTGGGCGTGTGAGCGGTGTTCTTGGGAGGGCTGTGGAGACGTTTATGGAAGAGTCCATTAATCCTAAATTGAGGCATCTAAGCAAAGGAAATGCAGCATGGACATAAAGCTGGATCCCACCAGGACTTCTCTGTGCCGGAAAGATGCTCAGTGCGCAGTGGATTGATGCAAGAATATCCACATGAAAATTTAATTCGCCTCTTTTAAGTGGCCATGAGTGGCGCCTTACTGTATTCATCGCCTGTGGTTGCATTTCCGCGCGGCATGCCGAGATCAGCTCAGGAAGCTCATTATGAGGGGCACATTGTCCAAATGTCCAAATGCTTTTTGGGGCCAAAAGCCAAGTTTTGTTGCTGTACAATGCCGGAGAAAAAAGGCCGGGGTCTGAGCATGAGTCTGTTTAAATACAAAAAACAGATACTCACACATTGTATACAGTGTAGTATCAGATGGCGGTGATGTTATATATAAGGTTATGAGAAGAGTTCAGGAGGAAGCTAGTTGTCAAGTCTGTCACACTAACTTTGTCTATTTAAAATCTGTTGCTGGCATCCTGTGTGCATCAAGGCATCCCAATAACTCAGCAAACAGAGAGGTCATACTCACCAACACCTAAAGACAGGAGGCATGGACAGCGTTCATCAACACATCATGCCTGTTTGAATCTGGAGGGATGGGGATGCTGGCGAGGAGAGGGAGGGGTGGTGAGGGTGTTGTGGTTATAATGCCACATGACCCAGAAGGGATTTGTAGAGAAATTGAAAGGGTGATTTGACACATACTAAAACGGGACCTGGTGGTTGCCTGTACCCTCAGTACTGTACATATCCTGCTGACTAAGTTCACTTCACGCACTCACTTTTGGAGCTGTAAATGCCATATCATCTCATGAATAATGGATTTTAGTGCAGGAGACTGTCATTGTAAATATTCCATAGTGCTGCATCAGAGCAGCATGTCTGTGGGCTCACAAGCAACATTCTTCTTGTGATGTAGTATTTAATTATACAATCTTGATGTAGTCATAGAGTGGATGGACATTCTTTATTCTGCACAGCTGAAATTAAAGGGGTAGAAGAAAAGTTTACGTATTTACGTAAATACGTAAACTAAGGATAGGCACTAAGGATAAGCACTGTGGTAGTTATACTAACCAGCTTGTAGCTGATTGGAAATGAGAGCAGGAGTGAAAGTTTAAAGATTTATAAGAATATTCTTCTTTACAACAAACACATACACACACAAACACACACACACAAACACACACACACACACACACACACACACTAAAACGTTTCCTGCTGTCCAGCTGTCCAGCTTATTGCAGCTCACTGCTCTCTCTTGCTTCCTTTCCCCCGTCTTTCCCTCTCCCGCGGACTACGTGCATTTCTGTGGCCTTTTTATTTTCTCTGTAGGGTTTTTATTATCTTTATAAGCCTCCTATCTCTGTCCTGGGGAGAGTGTCAGTTTGGGGTCCCTGTGTACATATGTGTGTGTATGTGTCTGTGTGTGTGTGTTCACTGGCTTGGAACAGGCAGTATTAGGAGGTGTCTTTTGTTGCTCCTGGGGGCTCCTGTGCTCAGTCCTAATAGGAGTCTTGTGCCTACCAGGGGAGGGGTCCTGAATGAGGGGTCTAACTTCACCCCCCCCTCCCCACCTCTACCCCTGCCTCCCCTATCCCCCTCTCCACTCCCTTGGGACAGGCTGAGAGACAAAGAGGGAGTGGGGCTGGGATGGGATGGTAGAGGGGGTGCACTGTGGCCCCTGTCTTATTAGAAGGGTCGTGAACGTGTCACAATGATTAATATGCTGAGGTGTGGGGGATACCCTAGAGTCACATTTATCCAACGGCAGGACTCCATAACACACGCTTGCCACAAAATTTGCATTTCCCATTTAGGAAAAGAAAATATAGATATATATGCAAATGGAAACCCTATCTTGGCATATAATATTATGCACTGATCCTTTTGGACAAACAAAAGATGACCGTCCCTTTCCCCCCCCCTTTTTGTGTCTATAGAATATTTTATCTAATCTGCATGCTTTTCTTTGTTACTGCATGAGAGAGACAAATGTCTGATTGCCCATAAAAAGGAAACAGTTCAGATTCCCTTTGAAAAAGTAGCATTTTAAGGAAGCAGTTCTGTGGGTTTTTGGTCTACAATTGATTCAATGAAACTAGAAGGACTTGTCACTCTGGATTAGTTTTTGATGGACAGCAGCAAACACAAATCCCCATGTTTTGGGACAGGTTGCTTGTTGCCATCCAATCACCCAACATGCATAATCTTTATGCTGTAAGTGTGTGTGCCTCCTATCAGACTAAACAGAAGGCTCCATTGTGAGCTTTATGCATATCAAGGCAGGTCTATTTGCCATCGTTCCTTCCTGTGCATTGGGTTTTTGTGTGTGAAGGACACAATCTGTTGATATAGAACAGGGCTTTGATCGTTTTCTCCACTTTCCTGAGACTGCAATGGTGGATAGGGAGTAGGGTGTAAAACAACTTGTTTCATGTCGAAGCAGGGCTTTTGCATTTTGCCTGTTCATTACAGCTTCATGTTTCATCACAGTTTTACAGCTTCATTCTTTGTTGACCACATTCTCAAGTACCACATGGTAATATTACGGCTGACCATTAAAAAGTACCTCACTTTGAAATGCTCTCAGTGGTATTGGAATGGACAGATGACATTGGTGAATAAACCCTTATACTTTATAAGTCTCCCCTCACATGAGTACATTGAAAGCCCCAGGCTAGCTGTGGAACACAGGTACCCAGGGAGGGGACCAGATGTTCAGTAGGCCCACCTGCAGACCTGCTGTGCTCTGGCAGTAAAATGCATGTGCTACACATGCTATAATCACACCGTGGGGAAATAAGCAGCTAAAGTAATTAAATGGAGTGGAAACATGAGAGGAAAAACCAAATAAGCCTCCCACTCCTGAAGAAGCACAGAAACCTCTGGCCCTGCTAAAATGTTGCTAAAAAAGAAAGGTTAAACTGGAATAGGTCAGATGGTAGACCAACAATGTAGCACGCACATGGGGAGGACGTGTCATTGCGCCAGTAGGTGGTGCTGTAAGCAAAACCTATGCTTGTGCCCTTAGGTTTTGAAAACAGGAGGGGAATAAGAGCTATTATGTTACAATAAAGCTTTGGGTACAGGAAATGAAGTCACATAAATGTTACTGCACCCCACGGGCAGGAAAATACTTAACTCCATTCATCAGTAATATTTCCTGGCAACAGGGATGGAGCTATTTCAGGTTGGGGTTTAAATATCCCATTGCTTTTTGATTGATCTTTACAAGCCTACCTCATTTAATACGAGTGGAAAGTTCTGCCAAGGTATAAGCCATAATTAGGCTGCAGGTATGCACATTTCAGAGTTTCCCTCCCTAATTCACATTAAGGCTCTATAAAGATACAAATTGATTTTACCCATCAATAGTCTCATTGTGTAGCATGATGTAGCTCATATGTTGTGCATGTGTGTCTAATAACTGTGGTACTACATGGATCATGACGGTCAGACCCTGCATCTCAGATTACTCTACAGTGGGGCTTTACTTTCCCCAAGAGAGAATTAACAGTAAAAACAACCAAATTCTGCTGTTTCAAACAAGCCTGACTCTGAACTACTTGTTACCTAACCGAAAGTTGCTGGTTGTTCAGAATTCGAAAATGCTCTTTGAGAGCTATTTAAAATGTATATCTGTTCAAATATCTACTGGGAAAACAACAACAAATAGTAATTTCAAGTAAACCCAGAGTAAACTGCAGAATCGTTCATTCCCTGTTTGGTGCTGATGAACAAACACAACAACACTCGCGGTAATTGCTGCGACCCCAGCAACCCACCAAAAGGAACATTGACATATTGTTTGTCCAGCGTGAGACACTGTATAATTTACACTCACTAATGACTGGCTCTGGAAATACAGGCTGAAGGACCACGTCTGTCCCCTGCTTGGCTTGTATTCAATGTTCCTCTGGACTCTTCTAATGGTTATGCTATCTCTTCTTCATTGAACTCATATTCCCATAATTCAATTACAACACTTGTTCAGTGTAAGAGAAAAACAACAGTCTTGTGCTGTGTTCTCCTCCAATCAGTCGAGATCTGGTAAACAATTCACCATTGGCTGCTGAAGCCCCGCCCATTACAAAACAAAAACAAATTACAGATAAATAAGTTGAATTGTAGTTTCTTAGAAATGTGAATGCTTTTTTAAATAAGATTTGGTGAAATGAACAAAAAAAAACATATTACCATCGTCATAAGGCCGACCTTGACCTTCAAACTCAATCTAGCTATTAGGGCTGCCCCTCCCTAGCACCCAAGGGATGTAAAAGGCTGACGGTTTTGACCCCTGACCCCATTTCTTAACTAGGCCGAGGTGCCAAAATGACCTTTTGACCCAGGAAACCTTTGGAGGTTGCCTGAGCAACCTCAGATTTGCCAAATGATTGACAGGTCCCTGTAGTTGGTTTTGAAATAAAACAGCTCCCA
The DNA here is from genome assembly GCF_021917145.1 of Hypomesus transpacificus. NCBI lineage: Eukaryota > Metazoa > Chordata > Actinopteri > Osmeriformes > Osmeridae > Hypomesus > Hypomesus transpacificus. Next base: position 10,595,261 of record NC_061068.1, on the reverse strand, counting down.
TCCCGACAGAGAATTTAAAAAACACTTTTATTTGGCTTACTAATCAGGTACACAGTCTGTTTGGAGATCAGAAAACCTCCTGACGACCTGGTGTACAAATGTAGTGATTATGGATTTGATTTGATTTTACTTTTAGAAGAGAATTTGGTTGGATTACTGTCACAAAATGTTGCTTCACTGAAATGTATAAGTGTGCCTCAAGTCTCAAGTCTGCTGCTTGGTTTGCATAATCTCATGCCATTAATAACATGCCAAAATAAATCTGTTAGACCTGCTGATGAATACAGACAGCGTGTATTTCCCTAAATTGATGATAGACAGAGTCCTTTACATGGAAATGGGTGTCATTATGTCAGATTGGACCTCTATGCAAATCAGCCAGGTTGCAGGTTTGACATATGTGGCACACCAGTGACCAGGACTATGGCATGAATTAATGAAAACCAGACTGATTTCACAGCATTCATCTGTACTTTACCATTAACCAAGATATTGTCAGTTTATAATTATTCAATAACAAATGGTGCATTTAACAGGTATGCCTACAGAAACCAAACATAAATCTACATTACGTTAGCTATTTCAGACTAGAGCTTTCTCTTAACCTTGCCTTCCAATCATTGGGATTAGAAGAGTCTGAAGTGTACCTATTATATAATTTTGAATACAGTCAGTGATTTCAGTAAGTGACAGAGGACTGAACTATTAATATTCTAGAAATCAAAAAGGGCCTCACGGTCTGAGAAAATAGCCAGATGGCTTCCCTAGATAAACCCAACCGACCAATGGACAGTTTAACATAAATAGATGAACACAAGTACAACATAAAATAAACGAATTATCAGGAAGATATGCATACATATGCATACATACTTATTCATACTGAAGCTTTTCAGTTTTTAAATGAAAGAATAAGTCAATGGGGACTCAATACTTTGGATGGATTTATAATAAGGTCATTACTACTTAAAAGAAGGAGCAATAAAGTGTTCATGCTGGGTTTAGCCATCTCCATCGCCCTCTGAGCCACTTTCAACCTCTTTCCTTTGATTGCTGGCAGCTGTGCCAAGCTATCAGTCATTTATTGAGTCGCATCTACTCGTCTAAACATCTACACCAATCTCATCTACTTTCGGCCCCGTAACCAGCTCAGGCCTTGGCCAAGGCCGTTGCTGGAAAACAACTCCCCTGGAGAGCGCTGAAGAGAGACTATCTTGCTCTTCCCTTCCCACTCCCCCACCATCAACATCTGTGGCTTGGTCTCTACCCGGGTCATGACCAAGCACGTCTCCTTGCCAACACTATCTGCATAGAGAGACTCGGACTGATTGTGGCCTAGGTCGAGGGCGCCAACCCAGACCTACTCACACACTAACTTTCACCTACTACAGATACCACCACCCCCCCACCCCCATCCAACGCCTTCGATTGCTTTTCCCTGGGTGGCTGGCGGGTCTGTGTCCAGCGCCTATTACGGTCGCAGGTCCAGATGCTGCTGGTCTACCCCACCGCCCTTTCCCATTGCAAGTGTTTGTAATGTTGTGTTGTTAATGTTTGTGGGCTTATGTGCTGAGGTTTTTGCCTGTTCCCATACTGTACTCCTCTAGGAGCACTGTATGGGGGTTGCCTTTTTCTCTCCTCCTCTCTCCTCATGTTATGCTTTGCTGTAATCTTTCTGGTGGGCGCCTTTGATGGCTGCCTAGGTAGGCTCTCCTGCCAAATCAAATTCCGTGTCTGTGCAAACTTTCATGGCCAATAAACATCAATTCAAATTCAATTTACTGATTCAATCAAATCTCAGTATTCTCTGATTTAAAGTTCCCATTTGGAGACGTTGGTCCATATTTTCCATTTGGCAAATGTATTAAACAAATGTATCATGTATCCATTTTCATGAATCCCACATGTAAATGCATTAAACATTTTATTAATGGGTTGATCTTTGCTGCTTCCACAGCGGAGCCGCTTGTCCAGGTGGATGGCAAACCCAGCTGCTGCTTCTTCAAGTTCAGCCCAAAATTGATGTTCACCAAGGTGCTGAAGGCCCAGCTGTGGGTGTACTTGCGGCCGTTACAGCAGACCTCCACCGTCTACCTGCAGATCCTCCGGCTGAAGCCTGTCACTGAGCAGGGCAGCCGTCATATTCGCATCCGCTCTCTGAAGATTGAACTCAACTCCCGGGTGGGCCACTGGCAGAGTATCGACTTCAAGCACGTGCTGCAGAACTGGTTCAAGCAACCTCACACCAACTGGGGCATCGACATCAACGCCTTTGATGAGAGTGGCAACGACCTGGCAGTTACCTCTCTGAGGCCTGGGGAGGAGGGACTGGTAAGGACCCTCAGACCTGTCCCTGGGGTACAGCAGGCATTGGGACTAGGGTTGGTATCATTACAGTTAAACCAGTGGAGGAAGTGATATTTGTATTCAATAACCAAGATACTGAATTGATAGATAACATTTGACCTCCTTCCAAACTAAAACGGATCTATCTCCTATAAAGTCATAGTCACAGATCACAGATATCGGATTTATTTCATTTTACGGTTGAACCTTTTGATTTATTGGTTGCTATCAGGATGTCAGCAAATATGACAAAAAGGCCCAGTGGAGTGATACTGGTGGTAACCAAGTGGTCATTTGGGTCAGTTGTTCACAACATGGTGCAGGGGTCGACTGGTTTCTTGGCCAGTGAGTCCCTGCAGTGTGAGCACACAGCAGTATGCTCTGTTTTTCTTGAGGAGAAGAAAGAAAAGATCAGAGCCACAGAGGCCCATGTACATAAATAAAACAAAACACAAAAAGCAAAGAAAGAGGCAGACTCCCCCCTCATCCTCTGGGCTTTTCGTTTTACCCCTCAACAAAAGCCCTAAAGCCCAAACTGACATTCTCTGACCCTTCAGGCCTCTCGGCTTATTTCTTCTGTTGAAAGCGTCACAAAAAACTGTGCTCAAGTCCAGCTGGATTCTCTGTGGTGAGATGGAGGCTTTGTAAAATAAACATGGTGGAGTAAAATATTTGCTGCTTAGACTCTACGCAAGGGTCAAGGTTATGGTGCCCTGCAGATGACCTCTGGAGTCAAAGTTCAAGCTTAGCATACAGAATGTCACTCGCATCATTAATGTTAAAACTGGACAGCTTTGCATAAAATCACAAGCTACGCCGTTTGTGCTGTCTTACTATGTGAGAACATATGCAATGAAAGGCATTTACATATAACTTAGATGTTCTTAATATTATTAAGTTAGTTTGTTAGTTAGCTAGCTAGTTTTTACTCAAATGATCTTGATAGTAATCAGTGTTCATGGTTTCTTCTACTTGCATTATCTCCAAGTTTGTGTCCTCTCTTAACCACCTACTTTCTTTCTTTCTTTTTCTTCTCCCCCCCCCCCCCCCCCCCCCCCTCCTCCCCCCTCCCCCCCCTGACTCTAGCAGCCGTTCCTGGAAGTGAAGGTTCTTGAGACGACCAAACGCTCTCGGCGAAATCTGGGCCTGGACTGTGACGAACACTCAACTGAGTCCCGCTGCTGCCGCTACCCGTTGACCGTGGACTTTGAGGCCTTCGGCTGGGACTGGATCATAGCTCCCAAGCGCTACAAGGCCAACTACTGTTCAGGCCAATGCGAGTACATGTTTATGCAGAAGTACCCGCACACTCATTTAGTGCAACATGCAAACCCCCGAGGCTCAGCAGGGCCCTGCTGCACCCCCACCAAGATGTCCCCTATCAACATGCTCTACTTCAACGATAAGCAACAGATCATCCATGGAAAGATCCCTGGCATGGTGGTGGACAGATGTGGTTGTTCTTAGGCTGTAGGGAGAGTCCTGCGTACTCGTGCACACCCAACTCTGCGTCATACCACTCAAAACCCTGACGGAGCTCTCCCCTGGCACCAGACTTTATTAGCCCCCTCTCTCACTCCACCACAAAAAATCCCACTGGACCTCCATTCTGTGAGTTATTCATTTTAGTCAAAATGTACAAAAGGTAAAATATGAAATTAAAATAAGACAGATAGACAGTGGTAGAACATATTGGAAAAAAAATAAGGGGCGTGTCTGTGGGCAGCTTGAGAAAACTGCTAAATAAGACAAAACTATATTCTAGGTGTTTGTTGGTTTTGTGGTTGTCTTTCTTCAAAAAGGTTCTAAAGAGAATGTTTATCAGGTTTTTTGAAACAATGGCATTGGATGCCCTGGATAGTGGATCTGGGCAGTGGGTGACGTGCTCCGAAGCATTTATAGTATATTGTTTTTTATATTTTATTTTGAAGCAAATTTTATTCAGTCCTGAGGTGAGGGATTCAACAATTGTATCTTTTTAAAATGCTTTATTCATTTTATACTCTTACTGATGGGATTTGATCCACAGCCGATATGTTTGTAAGTAGTGCCAATGGAGATGGAGCATATGAAGTATTTGGATAATACGATGCATCATTGATCAAAAGGTTGTTATTTTCACATTTTCACAAACAAATATATATTTCCCCCACACAATGACAGATCCAAAACATAGTAGATCATAGCAGTTTTAAGCATTGGGTTGAGGAGATCCAAAACCAAGTTATGCACCCTCTCCAGATGGAACTAGCACTCCAGTGGGAAATTCTTGAGCATCCAAGAACCCTTTCACAGTTACTTTGATCTCCTTTTACTCATGATCTTGTAAAACGTAAAAAGAAAATGACACAGAGGTTTTTTCACAACCTTTACAAGTGAACAGGAAAGGATTTGCTGATACATTTGACTGCATTAGCAAATATAATTGCACAAATGACATGAATATGGACTTGGGGACTAAAATGTTAGACAAAAACAATACGTAGCACTCTGAGGATGTTGAAGTTCAAGTTCAAAACTATTTTCTCACTATCACAGATATATAGTCACTAAGACCACCCTAGACCTTTCCCAAAAACTGCTGAAATTAAATGAAAAGTGGATGCACTCTTTCATGCAAAAGTGCGAAACTGGGCTAATGGTCAGTAAAATCATGGCTTACACAAAACTGCTGTGTGATGGTAGTCTTCACAATAAACCGTTTATCACAAATACATTGCCAAATGGAAAATGTTATCTCCTCATAGTTTGCGAGTTCAAAGTGATAGGGAACACCAGCAGTTCAAGTGGTCGTTAAAGATCCACTGACATGCTCAGAGCAACTTTATACCTATTTAATCATCTAAAGTCACTAATATGATTGACAGTAGTCACATTTCTTTAAAAGGTTTTAATTATAAATGAAGGTTGACAGTTTAACATGATTTAACGACCTTTCATTACATTTTAAATGATCACATACAGATACAAGTAGACTTTTCAGAATAGATTATGGAACCGTAAAAAAAACTTTTCTGCTGCATTTATTCACATTTTCCACCATGAAGTGTGGGAACAAGATTCAAGATCAAAAACTTTTTAAGAATACTATTTTGTATCTTCATAGGCTTATTATTATACTGTGGCAGTTGACCTTTAATGCTTATAGCAGTTTTTAATTCTGAAGAATAAAGAAGTTTCTTCAACAGTTAAATAACCCTATATTTCTACTATCGAGACAGTCCCTCCTCCATTAGACACCGCTAGCTTGGCAGTGCCCATTAGCCTGGGAACCAGACAAATCAGCAAGCTCATGGTGCTGGTAGTCCTGGGTCTGATAGATGGGTCTGGCCACATCCCATTCAAACTGATTTCTCTCTGGCATGGAAAGTGCCAGGGCCAATCACAACCCGTTGATCTGATATGGGGCGGGTTTAATGCAATGACTGCACAGAGCGCTGTACAGTCAGCGCTGCTGAGACATTTTACTAAACAACCAAGATTTAGTTTTGTTGCTCTGATTGGTTGTATCTATCCAATTGCGTCCAGAGGCATATTGGTCTGCGCCAATTGATATGTCCCTTGTAGATCAGAAATGAACTGAGAGGTTTCAGATGAATAGCCTACGCAATTGTGGATTGGTCTGGTAATGCCAGGCCATGGCTAAGTGCCCATACTGTAGGTATCCTTAATTTCTCCCTTCAGCAGATATACTGGTAATTTATCATAATACTATTCCCTCCTGCCCCCAATGTTCACTCATGCAAGCAAACCCCATGAGCAGAGAACCAGATGTTTTCCGCTATGATGGTAGAATGAATGAACGCTATGATGGTTGTGGAAAAACATTGTGGAAGAAGATTCCAAAGTCAGACTGGCTGACTTCTTACACATGATAAATAAATAAAGCATGTTTATAGATCATATAAGACACCACCGTATGTGCAAAAGAATAATACAGCTGAAATGCCATTTCTAGAATAGAGAACATATATATTTAGATTTTTGAATTTTCCCATATCCCAAATCCCCATCCCCACCTCAACTGTGTCGGGAAGATGCAGTAAATATTGGAAGTGCTTGAACATAGAGTGTAGATTAGAAAGCTTGAAGTCTGTTTTGTCACCTGGATGTCAAAGCGAAGATATCCCTTTGTTGTAAACGTAAGCACTATGCTGTTGGATAAAGGAAGAGCCTTCTGACATTATATATAAATGATATATGTATATATTAAAAAGGGGTACAAAAATCCTTTCTGGGCACTCTACCTGACCAACAATAAATTTTGCACTATGGGACGTTCATGGCGAGAGGAGTTGTGTTGTTGTCTGTGTCATACCTTGTCAAGCACAAGAGAGCTTGTTCAATTTAGGAAATAGAACTATCCAAGCCGATACACCATATGGATAAACTAGAGAGGGTATCACTTCTTTTGTTACCATCACACTTTCCTGGCTTCCTTTTCGTCTGAAGCGGGGGCCTGTCCATAATACTCACACTCCTCTTCTCTACATCCTGGAAAACTGGACATACCAGCGGCTTAAAGGCCTCCTCACCCATCATGGGTGATACGTCATGTGTGTAACAAGTGTCTGGATCAATGAACATAGAACGCTTTAACTGGAAATGGCCCTCCCGTCAACTTCAATCAATCTGTTATCAACTCAGAGACTTTGTCCTTTTGAATTTGAACGATTTATGTTGACTGTGTTACACAGACATGTTTTGCCTTTCTGTGGGGTTTGAGTGAAAGTGCCCATAATAAAATGGGAAGAGAATCCAGGGATCGTTAGCCAAAGTAGAGGATGACATGTTGTGTGCTGTAACTTTTGTAATTGCAAGAATATGCTAGAATATTTCGTAGGGAGAAAAATGTGGTATGGGCAGTGGTTGGAAACAATTCAACTGGTCAATTGTCTCTATTTATTAAGATAAAACACAATGCATTTTAAAGTATGTCTACCTCACTTTAGCATTCTGAAACCTTGCTTTTAAATTTGACATTTAGGTTTTGTCATTAGTTAACCTGCGCAAAAATGTAACCCAGAAGATAACCCAAAAACTTAGATGAAAGCCACAGGGTCCCATTGCTCTCAGGTTCAGATTGAGTAATTGACAGCGTTCAAAAGAGTGACTGAAGCGAACAGCTAAAAGTGTTGACAGAAGTAATATAGCTGTCCCCCGAACTATGGCTTAACTATTGTTAATGCTATGGATAAAAGTTGCATCTTGAATTTTTGTGTATGTATACTGGTATGTGTGAGAGTGTTTTCATATAAATATATGAGAGAAAGAAATCTCTATGTAAATAACTACCCAAATGTTGACATTTTATGATGTTTTGGACAGGTTCTCCGCTTCTACTGTTTCTCTTTTTTTTCTCCCTCTTCTTTCCTCTGTTCATGTTGTGTAGATACAATTCACCCCAACTTTGTAGTTTGATGGTTGTGCATATATGAGTAACTGTTCAATTGTTATTTTATCTCTTTTTTGCTGTTTGTCTTTTTCTTTTGTACAATAAATCATTTATTTAGCTTATGAAAGTCACTGCCCAATTCTTGTCATTCTTTTCATACATTTTTACATCAGCACTCCATTTGACTCATCTACATTCTACAGATGAGTCCTATAAAGTAGTAACTTAGGATGCTGGTGGCAGCAGGGGGATAGGAAGTAGATTCACTGTGAGGCTAATTGGTGGAGAGAAACTGGCCAGAAGAGAAAGGTTTTGTGTTGTGCGGCCATTGTTTGAATTTCATAAGGGACGCAGCATGACCCAATTAATATGCCACCTGATAGGAGGGCCTCTCATCAACCTAATTTGGGGAATCAACGGGAAACAAATGAGGACAGAGCTCTTTACTAATGCAAATGCAACAGACCACCCAGCACAGGGCACCGATCACGCAAGAAATGACATAAACCTTACGACACTCTATACAAAAACCTCACTCTGCATCAAACATTTACACTGTTCTTGACACACAATCCTTCTCCTACTAGTTACCAACCTGTGTAATTATGCATCACTTGTCAAAAGCCTAAATTGATTAGTGACGCAAATGTCTCATCAATGCCAGAGAAAATTGTTATTATTTCATGCATCTCCTAACTTGGATAATTACTGCTTATATGACCTCACTGGTCATCTGTTGATAATATGACACCATTTAGTAGTGTTAATGGTACTAGCAATAAATACATATATATTTTTTAAGTTTATAAAACTTTTGAAATTAGACAAAAGATAAAATGTCACAAACCCCCAAGAAAACAGACTGGAGGTTAATGATTGCAGCAATGGTCATAAAGTGAAGAAAGGTCCAGAAAGGGTGAATTGGGAGCAGCACTCAATAGCCTTGATTGCTGAATGCAGTAATCAGTAACACCTTCTTGTTCCACTCAATGACTGGCCAATGTTCAGAGGGGGTTGCTGTTGAGGAAAAATATCACACTTGCTCTAGACTTGAGGATGAAAGGGGCCATTTATGCTTTATTTACAAGGGATATTTAAACACAGACACTTTTAAAAATGTGCTATGAAACACATTAAAAAAAATTACATACAAAGTTGGGGGGTAACATCTAAGACATTTAACTTTTTACCAAATAATTTTAAGGCAGACTTTCAGTGGCTCGACCTGAGATGAGAGTGGTATAGGATAGAAATTAATATTATTGCACTACTGAATGACCAATGACAACTGCAGGTGTCAAGTACTGTGTATAGTAATAGATAACATATACAGTCCCTGACAAAAGTCTTGTCACTTATCCATTTTGTAGAAACAACTATTTATAACCTGACTTAATTAATCAATTGATTTTAGAAATGGCTCATATGAAAGCTAAAGCCCTCCCAAATTATGTCTAATATACTACAATAAATGTGCTTCACTGAAGAAAGATTGATCATTTAATGAACACAGAAAGGTCAGATTTTGGAAAGACAAAAGTTGTCGCCTACAGAAAGTAATGTGAAATTTAAATTGACTTCAAATACAAAAATATGTTGCATAACATCAGTGAATTAAGTAGGGGTGCTGTGAGATCCATATTTAATATATTGTATGACTTTCCATGAGCTTGAAGGACTGCATCCATGCGGTTCGACAATGATTAATACAATTTATTGATGAAGTCATCAGATGTAGCAAAGAAAGCAGTCTTGCATGCCTCCCAGAGTTCATCAAGATTCTTTGGTTGCGTCTTCCATGCTTCCTCTTTCATTCCACCCCAGACATGCTCAATGATGTTCATGTCGGGTGACTGGGCTGGCCAGTCCTGGAGCACCTTGATCTTCTTCACCTTGAGGAACTTTGATGTAGAGTTGGAAGTATGCGATGGAGCACCATCCTGCTGCAAAATTTGAGCCCTTTTATGGTTGGGAATGTAAGAGGTAGCTAATACTTCTTGATATTTTAGGCTATTGATATTGCCTTCCACCCAGCCAATCTCTCACACACCCCCATACTGGATGTAACGCCAGACCATGATTTTTGCGCCACCAAACAGTTCTGGGTGAATCTCGGATCCATGCGCGCTCCAGTAGGTATCCAGCAATATTTGCGGCGGCTGTGATGTAATTCAACTAAAGATTAATCTGAGAAATCCACCTTCTGACACTTTTCCAGCGTCCATCCTTTTAGCAGGCTGCCACACGTTTTTTTAATTGCCTTTTGTTTAGTGCTGGTTTCTGGGCACTGATTCAACCATTTAGAGACAGAATTCTACAAACTGTCCTGGTTGACACGGGGACTTGAGGTGACCCAAGCCTGGTGGAGCTCTGCTGCAGTGAAAAAAAGGTCTGGCCTTGGATTTGAGAGCCAACAAACAGTCCTCCCGAGCAGTTGTCTTGCGGGGTCTGCCAGACCTTGGCTTGTCAAAAACATCTCCAGTCTCTTCAAATCTTTTTCTTATTCTTTGTACTTGGCGCCGAGACACGTTGAAGGTGTTAGCCACCTCAGCAGTGGATCTGGTCTTCAGACTCTTAATAATCAATGCTTTGGTCTCAGGGTGAATCTTAGGCATGTTGTCAGAGGTCAAGTTGCAGTTGATGTGAAGGTCTGTTGTGCTGGGGTTCTTTTTATACACACCCACTAATTGATTGATCAATTATTGATCACAGGTGAGGCTGTAATCTAGGATTGGGTGCATCATATGACAAAGCGACAAGACTTTCGTCTTGCCAAAATCATTTTAAATTCATTAAATGATCAATCTTTCTTCAGGGATGCAAATTTATTTTAGTATATTAAACATAATTAGGGAGGGTTTTAGCTTTCATATGAGCCATTTCTAAAACCAATTGATTAATTAAAAGTCAGGTTATAGTTGTTTCTACAAAATGGACAAGTTACAAGACTTTTTGACAGGGACTGTATATATCCAAATTGCGGGGGGGTTTCACTTTCATGGACATGAATTGTTCTATTAACTCATACAATATTGTAATACCTGGTTCAAATAAAACCATTGACAGACACTACGAGCCTTAAGCCAGCCTTTATCTAATGGGCCAAAATCACTTCTAGAATGTTCTGTTGCCTCAAACAAGACACAACCACATGACCACTCCTACCCAAGAGGCAATTAAACCAAAGATGGAATATGCAGAGGCGATTCAGTTTTAATGAATGACAAACCTTGCACAAAATAAAGGGCCCTGGTTTATATCATGAAACCAACTACGCATCATCTAACTGGCTGTAAATAGGTAGGAAAATATAAAAGGTAGCGCACAACTGAGACCTCATTGGATCTGGATTAAATCCCCCAAAAATTTAAGACAAGCAATTCTCAACTCCATATTGAAAATAGAGTTTTGTTCAATTTTTCCAACTTGAGATGAACCTTTCTATCTGTCCAAAACCAAAGAAATACTGAATTCTCTAAACATGTTCATGGTAACACCTTAATGGACAACCAAAGTAAAGTAAAGTAAAGCTTCCACAAATATATTTAAGAAAAGGAATGAGGCTAAATTACATAAATCAGGACACAAGACATTACATTTATTTAGAAAATGTTTTAGTTTTGTAAATAATAGGAGGGCTGGTCATTTGGTCAATAAAAAACAAACAAACGTGACAAACACTTTTGGTCCCTTATTCAGTATTATGTGGAAACAACCCTGGTTACTCCAAATGTGCATTTATAAACACGGATGCTTGAATATGCTCTTAATGCAAGGAACCACAGGCTTATGCAACTATGCAGGTCCATATTGGTTTGGAAATACTGAAGACAGGATCACAAACTAAAAAAAGAATTAAATACTACTACTGTAATATCTTAAACAGATACAAAATATGTTCAAATTGTAAGAAAGTTTATAGATCAAACATTTCCAAATCTTTCGGCTCGTTTCCGTTTCTTTGCCTGAAATGAGAAACAACATGCAAGTCAGGTGACCTGGTACACCAATACACCTGTGTGTTAAAACAAGTACTTATTTCCTTTCTAGTCTCGCAAATAAAACAATCTGATGGACACTTTCAAAAGATTGCAATACCATGCCTCCCCCCACTAGTCCAACACATCTGAACATTCCGTTCACTTATTTTGAATGCCTCTCAGCAGTGTTTGATCACTTGAAAGTCAGTTGGACATCTTTTTTGGCAACAACAGGTCACAGACGAAGAACATGAAAACAAAACCTTTTGTACCTCACTATCCTCAGCCCCTGCCGATGCAGCGCTGGTCAAAATCCCAAATCTCTCCTTCCGCTTTTTCAACTTCTCATCTTCTTCAACCTGCAATACAGTAGACAATTTTTTTTTCTTTTTTATCACAGACACATCAATGCTACAACTTCCTGCAGATATAAAAACAAATGTAAATAGTACAACATACTCAATTAAAATATCCAGTTTGTATCACAATCCGGGCAGAAACCAATAAGATAAAACATTTCTAATCATCTTGTAGCCCATCTAATAGATTGGCAAAGAATTTGAAGGTTATACAAGGACACAGTGAGCTTTCCACACACACTGGGTTCTGGCAAGAGATTGCCAACAAGAACAAACTGGAATATTCCAGTTCACTGGTTAAACCTCCAACAACACAACCAGTTATGCTCAATCCTAGTCCTCATCAGTCCCAGAACCAACCTGCGTAGTGACAAGTTTTGGGAGACTGAGGTATGACTCCTACACCTGCAGTTGTCATTGGTCATTCAGTGGTGCAATTCAAGATTGCTAAATGTTTGCAAATATTCACTATAATATACTTAACATTACTTACACTGCACAATGTTGTTTTAATTATTGCAACATGAGATCATTGTTATGGATGTTCAACAGACCATAAAAAGGGACATTTTGGCCTCCATATGAATTGTTAGAAGTTACCCTCCTATGAGGTCTTCATATACCAATGGCTTGTCCATCCTTCAACAGACACATTACCAAAAAATGATTGTTTTGTGAGTAAAGCTTGCTGATATGGTTAAATTAAGCAAGATGTGATGAATGGTAATAAACCCATAAACAACTCATACAGTCAACACATGTAGAAAATGCAACAACGCACAACTGACCTAGCTTCACAATTTGGTCTTCAGATTCATTGAAACACATGAACCACCTGCAAGATTTGCCAAGTGTTTGGATATAATCATCACAAAATATAAGGCTTGAGAATAGTTGTGGTTGTTTACAGTGATAGCCTATGAAAAGCTAGATTTCTTTGAGGCCTACACAGTCAGTGAAAGGCACCATGGGGTCTCCATAGTTCACATGGCAAACTCTCAAAAAACCACAGGAGGTTGTCCCTCCCCCTGCCTCTGTCATGCCTTAAGCTGAAGCCAGTGTTGACATAGTGCTTGCCAATCTAATTTTGACTGTCAGGAGACGGGAATGGAGATCACCATTCCCCCCCCCCCCCCCCCCCCCAGGGATCATCAAGTTCATTTCTCTGGCTGCAGTTGGGTTCCATTGTGCCCCCCTTTCCATCCCCACCCCTAGAACAATATTCAGCCATTCCCGGGCCTCACGGAGTGAGCTCAGTGGAGTTAATCTCGCAGGCCTCTCTCCTTCCTTCCCTTCTCACTCTCTACCTCTGTCTCTCACCAATTGTCCATTCACAAATCCATACTAGAACAGCATGTGCCAATTATTCAGATAAAGAATATAATGCATAACTATAACTTTCCTTAAAAAGGGACGGGTCAGATATGACATGACCAATTCAATCTTTCAAAGCTTTTAGCGACCAAGCCCTTGTTATTATGGAGCAAAAGTTGCACCAATGCTGTGACTTGCCACTAATGGATTGATAGGGAAATTAAAAGGATATTTGGGGGTCCCTTTGTGAGAGATGGGAACTAACATCAGATATTCAGAGGAACATGTTATCATGTGACATGTCAAAAAGCCTTCATTGTATTTGCAGATCTGTATGGTCAGAGGACAGATGGGCCTCTGTAGGCCTCTTTTACTGCGTGTGTGTCAAGAGAGGTGGGGGGTGAGTGTGTGTGGGGCCAATTGCCATTATCATTTTGGATATAAATGGACAAAAAAAGCGTCAGTCAAACCTCCTTCAAAACTCACACATAAATGATGGTCCTTCAAGTGAGTAAAAAAAAAAAAAACCTTGTGGTGAATGATAAATGACCTGAGTGAGGATTCAGTAATTCACTCATTCATTCTCAGAACAGAAATTAATTTGGCTCATTGGTTTCCTTCAATTCAGATTAAAGTATGCATGATGGGGCAATGCCAAAAGGGGTTTTTAATTGTCTTTTGTGAGATTCAGCCAGAGGGGGGCACAGCATAGTGATCAGCTATCACATTAAGAGGGGACCGTAATCAGTGCCTTCCCTCTTTAATTCAAGCTGTAGCAGGAGGAATAGAAGAATGATTTAGTTGGTGTTGGTGACAGCGCAACAGTGACAGTGAGTGCCTTTATGGTGTAATTGGAACTTTAAGATAGCAAAGCGAGGCAGCTTTTTGTGAGCTAGATCAACTGGGATGACTGAAGGGGTCCAGGTGGCTCACGCATACCTAAATATAGCTCTGTGAAACATTTAGGCAGACCACCGCAAAATCAGGTTTATCTGGTTTTACTATTTATACCTACGTTTATGTAAAAAAAAAAAAAAAAAAAAGGTTTTGTTCTATTCGATAAACTATCGACTATTCTAACAAATTCCCCCCCAAATATTGACATTTAGAGCATTTAATTGGCCACAATTATGGCCAATTGGCCTTGAACAATGCTACGAAAACAAGCTTACTTATATGTTTTATCAACATGATATTATTTTCTTTTACTTACAAGTTCAGTAATCAATATTTGGTGGAATAACCCTGAATGTCAATCCCAACTTTTCATGCGTCTTGGCATGCTTCCCTAACCTGGTCCTAACCAGACTCTCGTACATTTCATTTGTACAGAGAGTCTGGGCTCGCTCCATTGACAAGTGTTGACTTCCTTGTAGGTGGGTACTCGGTAGAAGTTTAAGACTATTGGATCTGCCTAGAGCCACTACCAATCGCTAGCGTTCTCCTTAGCCAACTTATTCACCACTACTGTAACAGAGCTAGCTGCCGTAGCTGTAAAATCAAACTGTTCCCGAACCCCGTGGGGAGGAGGGCCACAACATCATGGCCACCAACAAAACTCCGGCTTTAGCTTATGGATATTCGGCAGCGTTGCCACAATGGACCAAATGTGGCTTCGCTCACATCTTTCTCCGCCGCCATTACGGAACTACAACACAAACTAGCGCACGACATCAACGTCATCGTTCTCAGCCACTCCCTCTGTTTGCTGACTGGACAGGTAGAAAGTTGACCTGAGACATCTGACTTACGAGACGCAGTACAGAAGCAAAATCAAAATTGAGCGGAAGTACGTAGGAGGGCAGAGCCAGGCTAATGCTTTTCACCAGTCTTTCACATTGCTGTTGGGTAACTTTTTGCACCAAGATTGCATCAATCTGCGCAAAAATTCAAGAAGCTTGGCTTTGTTCGATGGCTTGTGACCACACATCTTCTCAATCACATTCCAGAGGTTTTCAATCACTGCGTTTACATGATGGTATCAATTCGAATTTAGATTTATTCGGATAATGAAATTTTTTGGGGCAACTGCTATTATCCGAATATATATGGCAGTGAATAAACCGAATCATTGGCCGAAAGCATGTCATATCCCAGTACAATACGTGGCGTTGTTTTCATTACAACTAGTGGTGATACAGCCCTTTCCGCTTGACCTCTCTCTACCAACAACAACATCAACATTTCGAGAAAGACCGCGAACGGAGAGAGCAAGGTGAAGCTACGTCCCTCTACATTTCGTGCATGATGACAATAGGAGTACTGCAAATGCAAACGGCGCTATTGGCTAGCGTTGTTTGTTTGTTTGTTTCTGCCAGGCCGGCTCCTGGCAGCGACAACTTATCGTCTTTTTCAACTTCCAGGTCACGACCTGGGAGGGAGGGCGGCGGGATCTCAAGCATGCGCAAAGACGCAGAGTCCAGTTCATAGTCCAATTCACCGTTTACAAGCATGCGATGTCCGAATTATCAACCGACTTGGATCGAGTTAACTCGTGGTGTCGATCGGATCGTAGTCGGACCTCAATTGTTCGAACAAAGGTATTTACAAGAAACTGATCATTCTATTTCCGTCCAAATAAGCCAGTAATTCGAATCCATGTAAACACAGTGACTGAGGGTCAGATTTGGAAATAGGGCTGGCCATGACAGGGTATTGATCAGGTGGTCCCTACATCCACACCTTGATTGACCTGGCTGTGTGGCATGGAACATTCTCTGAGTTGGAGAAAATTGTCAGAACCAAGTACTTCCAGTATAACATTGTCCTTGACAAAGACAAATCTGCCCGATTTCAGCCTTACTGAAGCACCCCCAGAACACCAATCCTCTACAGTGGATGCGAGACAGGTGAAATTGACCGTTCATATATATATATATATATATATATATATATATATATATATATATATATATGCTGTCCTATGAACAGTCAATTTACAATAAACAGTACCGTATTTTTCGGAAATAAAGCCGCGGTTTATACCCCGATAAAAAAATGTCTTGTGGTGGCGAGGCTTATATTTTGATGCGGCTTATAGCACGTTTTTATAACAAAACAGTAGAAACACTTTTTTGTGAATGCTATTTAACCCGTTGAGTACCGTCGCACATGTGATCGAATGCGGGTCTTACAGCGTAATGTCGCATTTATGCGATTTCAAACATTCCAACTGAATATTTTCCGATGAACAACACCTATGCCACAAATGCTTTAGTATGGCTTTAAAATGTACTAATGAGAAGGCTAACAAGTAACACTGTCATGGTAGTAGCATTGCTTCAAGTATTATGCTAGCTTACTTAGCCCGGAACCTAACTAAAGCTAGCTAGCTACAGTTTGGGGAAAATAACTTACGCTTTGGGGACTGTCGGAAATATTTAGAACTCACTCGTCTAAAAGGTAAATATTAGTTAATTCCCAGGCAATAGATAACATACATTACGCACTTACTTACTTTTGTTTTTGAAGTGTGTTACACAAAGGCATGCTGTAAGATCGCCTATACTCGTGCATTGCTTGGTATCATTGTTCCCGTATCAAGTGCGGCATATATTCCAGTGCGGTTTATACTTATATTTACTTCTTTATTCTGGTGGGTTGCGGTTTATAGGAAATGCGGCTTATTTTCAGAGAAATCCGGTATGTCATGTACAACAACTGTCACGTAATATTCCACGGAAATGGTAAAGTAGAATTACTGCTAGGGAGACAAAGAAGAAATAAATACATAAATAAAAATAAATGTGCCAGCACCACCTAAAGCTTGAGATCTAATGGACTGGTTTTCACATGACCCAAAAGCACAACTGCAGATTGTCAAAACTAATCTTGACATTAGAGAGAACAAATCCATACCCAAAGATCAAAGGTGAAAGGTTAGGGGAATTCTGACAGGAAGGTGTGAGTGTGTGTGTGTGTGTGTGTGTGTGTGTGTGGGGGGGGTTCATGAGAGAAAAATACCAAAAGTTTTGACTGACAGTCACTGGCACTGACAACCGAAGTTGACTGATAATCGAAATTAACAATACAATTTAATGGCATTTCTTTTAAAATAGCATATAAAGCACAATTTGAACTGTACAGATGGGACGCAAATATAGAGGAAGGGTTTAAGGGTGGGTGGGGGTGGATGACTTGCAAACTGTCAGCTTATAGCCTTACCGATAAAAAGCAGTAGGCCCCATTCTCTGTCCAGTGCCTCGTGTCCCACACCCCCTTGCCCCTGGTACCCCATGGGAGGAGGTCTGTTGCATTGGGCCTCACTAAATCAACATTGTTCTAATGAGGTGTCACACTTGACCCCCAGCAGCCTCGGCCCCTCACGTGGGTGTCAGCGCTACAATGGGCTGCCCTCCATCTCCAGCGCCTGCCTGACACATTTTGATTCATGGGAAAGCCTGGGCCATGTCAGGCCAAAATTACCCCAATCAAAATGCCAGCATCAATACATTCATCAACCCTACCTCTGCACCACACCCCCATTTCTCCCCCAAAACAATCTCAATTTCTCTCGCTCAACACAACCACCCTTGATTGGTCACATAGCTCTTTTTGTTAAATGGCCATCTTCTGACCCTCGTATACTTCTTCACAAACACACGCACAAGAAGACGTCTGGCTCCAGACTTTGACAGGCTCTCCTCTGACCAGTGTGTGGATTCCCTGAGGCCCACCCAAACACTCCCTATGTGAGTAGGTCCATATAGCAAAGTCAAACAACTCTTAGCCCAGGAACGGTGCCAGGTTGAAATACTGCGGACAGTCTGGCGACAAAGGGCTAAGCAATAATGTGCTGCCAAGTTCTATAACACCATGGGAATGAAAGGTTCATTTGTTATCTCAAAACAATAACTTTCTTTTAAGCTTGTAAAAAAGGAAATATTTAGTTACCCTTCTCAGGATTGAGCCAAAACACTAGAATCATGCTACTAACCCTAAATTAGAGCCTTACGGCTAGGCTAATTATAAAATCAGGACCCTTATTGGATTGTTACTGTCATGATCCCAAGATCTGACCAAGTGTTCCATGCAATGTGTATGTGAGCATTCATATGTCTTCCTTAAATCTCAACTAAAAGACCCCAAACTAAAATTGTAATATCCTAAGAATCATTCCCTTCCCAGCTCTCAATCCATCCTCAGCATTGACCCTCTCTGCTCTCTGCCACCAGCTGCCCTACAACAATAATGCTTTCTTAATTAGTCATTTAAACAATCACGTCAGTCCAAGCAGGTCTCTCCAGACGCTGCCAGGTCCATGGGCAGGTCATCGGCCCATGGGTCCCTGCCCCCCTCCTCAGGGGTCCCTGCCCCCCTCCTCAGGGGCCCCTCATTAAGGCAGTTCTCTCCTCTAGGTCCAAACTGGACCCTAGATGGAGTAAAAAGAAGAAATGTTGCGATGAAGCTCACAAGAAAATAGACATGGATTGGAAACGCTTGGGGGGATCGCATGTGAAACTAGTTTTTATGCCACTCACCACGCATAGCCAACTTAACTTCTCACTGTAATTAATTTGAAGAATATCTTACTATACTGGCAGGCTGGACGAAAGAGAGGGTGGGGAGGCTAGAGGTGGAGACATATTATACAGCAGAGATTCATCAGGTTCAACACAACTTGCAGTGTATGCAATGAAAGTTATCATGTCACAAATTGGCAATTGTAAACACAGAATTAAAACGTTTTTTAAAAACTTGCTTTGTTAAACTCAGTTACAGGTCAGATAACTGACACCAATTTAGTTTGAATGACAAATTATACGTCTGCCGTCTCCAATAAATGAAATGCTGCCAAAGCAAACACTTTATACTACAGATATTAACAAAATGACTACAGATATGAAATTTACGAGGGTAAAGAAGGATATTGATCCAAAATTCAGACCCAACTGTGTAAGTGGACTTATCAAAAACGGTCCACAATGAGTCTGACCAGCACAGATTATTCAATACTCACAGGACTAACCTAGAAATAGAGTATGAAGGATTACAGAGGAAGCAAGTTTAAAGAGTTACCCAATTAAAACAAGAATAAACAAACACTGTTAGAAAAGACTTCTCTCACGTCCCTGCATGACTGCAAAGTAGGTTAGCTGGCGGAGGCCTCCACAATGACATCATACAAAGGGTGAGAAGCAGGGAAGAGGGAGGAAAAAGGAAAAATGGGGGAGAGAAAATATAAAGCACAGATTGACGGAAAAAGGAACGTTTAGTTGTTTCCCATGTTGAGCGCATAACAGTTAGGCACCCAACAGGACTCTGTGAGAACCCAATGAAGGGCCTGGAAATCAATCTTGAAGTTCTGAGAACTATGAGCCTATGGGCACTCCCAATCGTGTAAACCTCTGAACCTTCAGGATAGTTCTAGGAAAGGGCACCATGGCTAGGAAAATATAAGTGGGAATACCTAGGTATGGCCCTTACAAAGACAATGTATCCCATCTGCGCATGGACTGAAAACTTGAATACAACATCCAAGACTAACAGAACAATAAATAAACCTTACATCTCTCTTTTTGTCCATTGATTTAAATTGAAGCCATCATTTGACTCATCATTTAAGGAATTTAGCATGATGACATTGGAATGTCTGTCCCACCTCTGTACAATTCGGTAAAAATGGTTGATTTAAAACCTTGTTGACAGATAGACAGGGGCTTAAACTTGGACCACATGATAAATCGGGCAAGTGCTTTAGATTTATGGGGGGGCCATCAAACAATGGAAGAACACAGTTAATATCTTGGCCACTCAAATTGACACAATCTGGAGGAGTGAGGCTGTGCAGGCCTCTTTGTGTTGAAAGAGCTCTTGATTTAGTTACACAGCTGAAACAA
Organism: Hypomesus transpacificus; assembly: GCF_021917145.1. Lineage (NCBI taxonomy): Eukaryota > Metazoa > Chordata > Actinopteri > Osmeriformes > Osmeridae > Hypomesus > Hypomesus transpacificus. Next base: position 10,575,028 of record NC_061068.1, on the reverse strand, counting down.
GAGCCTTTCACTTGCAAACAATGGACTGGTTTTTTGAGGGCTAGCACTGGACAAGTGAGGAGCAAATTGTGTGTGTGTGTGTGCGCGTGGAGTGAGTATGTGACCCCACGTCCACCCCCCCCCACCCCCAAGCTCAAATAAAAACGGTGTTAAAAGAAAAGAGAAATCATCTACTGCTGAAGTACTTTACGAGATCCTCCTTTAAACAGAAAGAGGCCTAACTGCGTAAGTATCCATGGGAATCTTAGCACGTATGGGGGGGTTGGGGAGGAGGCTTTCTACCTCCCTCTCGGTCACTCTCCCCCGCTGCACTCCTGGACCAATGCAATTGTTTATTTTCTTCCATTGAGGCTGCTCCATTCACTGGCTTTCACATTTAACCAGCTCAATTGGAGTGAGACAGCACTTATTCGGAGGAGAGGAATGTAGCGTTCCATTGACAGGGCAGCAAGAACGCTTTAAAAGTACATCGAAACGTTAATCACAAAAACGGGGTCAGCCTCATCCAAACCTAAGCAGAGGAAATACTGACCAAACTGTCCTGAGTGATGAGTGTATTAGCACAACATGCTGACACTACAGAGCCAGAACAGTGTGAATACAGTACAAAGCTGCTGTAAAGTAGAGCAGGGTAACTCTAAGGAGGTCGTTCATTCTCCCTGCTCTCTTAACTGAAACTCCCCACTGAACAATGAGGCGTTCTGCTGCCTCTAGAGCCTACTCTTGTAAGCCGGGTCTCCTCTCTAGCCATGCTCTTCCTGGCCTTGCATAGCTACCCCGGCACAATAGCTCTGAGGTGGACGAGCAAGCTCATCTCTCCCGGGGTCTTTTCTCTCACAAGGGGGTGGCCGGAGTGACAGTCCCCTTCTCTGTAACAATTACCATGGCTGCCAGCGCTTTTCTCTCTCCTGTCAACAGCCATTATCCCTGACTAGAGAGAGTCTCTCAAGGACAATCCGCCACAACGGTGGATTTGAGCAGGGGGCAAGGAGGTATTGGCCAAAATCTGATGTATGCCCCTCCCCTCACAGCTCAAGCCGCTTAGCCCGGGGAAAGATAACACAAAAAACAAAACACAAAGAGCAGATTCAAATGTGTTGGAGGGGTTAAGTAAGGGTTAAGTCAGGTTCATTGATTACATCACATCAAGGTTGAAAACGGATGATTCCTTATATGCTTTTTGCACATTGACAGATTGACTGGGCTGTTGTTTTCCATACATGCAATATTATACCATGATTTTAATATGTTAACTTCTGGCTAAATTAAATTTTGGAAATGCCACTAAAACAAAAAAAGGACAGAAAATCACAAATAATTCAAAGTGAAGAATGCTTACAAGCCAATGCTAATTATTATTATCTGAAAAGAAAGGTCTTAACTTCAAAGGAATAAGGAAACATCCTAACGGATTATGACCAAAAACTTAGAACACTGTATGAAGCATTCTTTGGCAACTCATTATCATCTTCACCTCCTTTGGAAAGAGGGAACACACATGCCAAGGATGCAAGATAAGGATAAACTAAGAAAAACAAATTTTAAAAGAAAGATTGAGAGAGACAAGTGAGTAGTGGACTTGTGATGACATTACACAACCAGCATTGTTGCCCATCTCCCCTGGAGCCTGGTGCTGGGCACTTCCGCCTACACACAAAGGGCCTCCAGTGAAAAGTCCCTGCCGTGATAATTGAATTTGCTCCTCACTAGCTGCAAACTCGTAACGCCATTTACCCCCCAACCAGAGGCTATTATATCTGCCCCCCATGGACCGCCGTTTCCGTTGTGTTAAAAAACAAAAAATGAGAAAGAGAAAAAACTTTAGGGGAAAAGGGAAGGTGAGGGGTGCAGAACGGGGCTGAGTAGTACATACACTGTTAATGTGAGCACAGCGCTGTGTCAGTTTATGCATGTCTATGAACTTCTTACTACTTTGTGGGACAATAACAGAATTCAGTTTCAACAGAACAAAAATGTAAGTACTGTACTTCAAAGCCTTCCAAAATGCCTGCATGTGGGACATTTCTACAGAGAAAATCCTTCAGGTTTCTTGGCTTGAGCTCAAGCCCAACAAGAACCAAACCTGTCTTAACAGTATCCTTTGCATATTCACTTCAACTTGGAAACAACTCACCTTTTTGGTAACAGAAGAGACGTTCATGCCAAAGCGTTCTGCCCGCTTCTTCAGGGCCTCAACGTTGACCTGACACCACAGTGTGAGCAGAATAGAAAGATTAGAAACTCACTCCCATCATCTATATTTACCATTACATAAGAATTTTGGTGGAAAGTTTATACATAATGTTACAATCAATTTCCTCGTAAATGGAATACTGTATTGGCCAGAGAAAAACTAGTTCTGCTCATTATGAGGTAACATATCAAGAGATCAGTTACAAACCCAACATTATAAATCAAATGAACACCAGGTACTCACGTGTGGTTTACTGGTTGCAGATGCAGCTTTAGGAGGAGATATAACATTTGAGTGAGTAACATAAAACCACATTAGAGCACCCATGTTAGAGGGCAGTTGAATCCTGATTCGTGAAAGTCTCCACACCTTGTGTTGAGCTGGTTGTCGTGGTGGGTAACCCAAACCTGCCAACGATGGACGGATTTGGGATTATTCATATGTAATAATTTGCTAAATTGAGTGTTTGTCAAAAAAGGGCCTGCTCTCCTTTTCTAATGAAAGCTATAAAGGGGAATGGTTGATCAAGTTCAGGGCCATTTACAAAAGCTCACCTGGCAGCACGGGCTTCCTTCTTGTCAGCACTGGCAGGCAGGCTGAATCGCTCTGCCCGCTTCTGCAGCCTCTGCAGAGTCCAAGATGTTGATATTATGTCATTTGCTTACTTTTTCACCCTCAGATGTAAGCCAGTTAAAGCCACCATTAAAATAAAAAGGGGAACATAAAGGTATTATAAACAATTGCACAGGTTGAACTCATCCCCGTCTTTAAAACACATACCTCATCAACTGTAGCAGGGGGAGAAATTTTCACAACTTTCTTTTCAGCCCTGTAAAAAAAAAATATGTTGGACACAGTACCCAGCAGTAAACCTGTTCTGCCCTCTACTGGTTAGAGTTATTCAGTGCAGGCTATGAAGAAAATTCACAAGCACAGGTTATACCACTACGGTAGTAATACAATGATGGAAAATGGCGTGCAAGTAATACTCAATATATAATGTGGGGGTCACATAAAGGCTTCTGACTTTGCCGGTGCAGCTGCCTGGTCTTCCATAGGGGTAGGACTTGTGGCATCTTTAATAAAAGAATCCTAAAAACAGAAACCAAAAAACACAATAAGCACATATTGCCATATCTATGTCAAGCCATTTTATGGATTTATACTGGTACTTTTGTCACATGCTTACCTCTGTAAACTCTTCCAAAACCTCCTCTTCGTTCACCTCATCTGCAACATTAGATGCAAATGATCAGTTTACAATGTTGACTTTAAAAAGGTACCAGATAAAACAGCCAGTTTATACCAGTCCCAATAAACACATTATGAAACACAGTTTACCAACAGAGCAACACCTTATGCCCAATGAAAACATACCATGTTCTTCAAGGTATGCTTGCAACCGGGCAATCAAGTCACTTTTGTTTCCTTTCACTTCCAGTCCCCTCACAGCACATTCTTGTTTGAGCTCAGCCAACTGAAAGAGAACAGAGTAAGGAAAGGCCAGCCCTATTAAATTAGCAGCTCAACGTGTAATACGCTCTTGGAGTAGAATGAGTTGCACTTGTATTCATACATCTCAATAAAAGCGGACAACATATAAGATGGCAAAGAGTTGCCTAGTAAAGAAACATTCGGTTTAGTGAAACAAGGCAATGTTATGTCACGTGACCACAAAATGGCTTGCTCAAACTAAACCAAAACGATGTGTTCGTCTCATGAATCATGATTAATAAACACGATGGATCCCACAAAAGCAAACGTGTGTAATGTTAGTAAAATTAAAGTAAATAGGACTACAACAATACATTTATATGAACTTCACTTGAACTGTCAACTGTCCTGCCTGTTACGACTAGGGCTATCTGTCCAGTTAGTCAATTACCAAATCTACAGAGTTTGCAAACCTGCTCTAGCTGAAAAAACTGACTCGGCAAATGTAAATAAACGTTTATGGAATTCAGCTCCATAGTCGTAGATCGACATTTGACATTTCCAAGTTGTGGACCGTTTAGGCTAGTTAGATAGCTTGAAGGCTAACCATGTTTGAGCATGCATCTCTTTGGGTAAGACCTAGCCTATCTAGGTTAGCTTTCGGTACTCGAGAGGTTTCAAAACCACTATAAGAAGATACTTTTTTATACTCGAAGGCAACTACACTGCTTTTTGAATACACCTTTGCAAATTGAGAAAAATATTCTAACCTTCAATTTCTGGAGTTCGACAACTTCAGCCATCTTGCATTCGAAACGGAAGCACTGACTAATGAAACTGACGCTGAACCAGTATGTTAAAATGGTGCTGCCATCTATAGGCTACCGATGTGTCTGGCGCTTATGTCCTTTATTGTCACAAGAGAATTTCCCGATCAAAGCTGGAGCATGGTCCGTATAGTTCCTTTTATTAATGTTTATTGGCATGCAACGTGCACCACGAAAACTTGACCATTAGCCGAATGCATTAAACGACAACAAAAAAAGATGCAAACGTGTTTATTGTAAATGTGGCCTTCAATCATCCAACATATGAACAAAATAATTGTTTACATGTATATTAACAACAGAACTTAATATGTACATTGAATGATGCATTAATAACACGAGAATACAAATACATTTACTCTATACATGTATAATTATTGAACTTTTATAAAAATTGATTCCAGTTTGTTAAACAAGATCTGGTTAAAATCTGGAGTCAACAAAACAGGAAAGTTTCCAAAAACATGCATAAAAATAATAAATATTACATCTCACTCATTCAGTTGACAATCACTATCCAACAGTCTATCGCAGCATTTTAACCGATTATGAAACCTTCTCCTACAGACAGCAACTACAACAGATATTTAGATTAACAACCGTCCCAAACATATAAACAAACATACGCTTGCCACAAAAAATATTCAATACAAATGTAATCTTGAAATAAACCTTGAGACTTCTACTCCATTCTCTGTACACCACAGGGAACAACTCAAGACTGTATAAAATGCTGGTGTAGACTTCAGGAAAGATATGCGGAAAGGCACGCAAATCTAAGCCACCTGATTTCGAAGATAGTTTTAATAATGGCATAGCTGGTGAGGTCCTTGTGGTAAATGAATCTCTGTTGGAGAAACTTTGGGTGATACATTGTGCCTATTCTCTACTGTCTTTCAGAGTCGCAGGTGTGGCAGTGGCATGGTGACATCACGAAAGAACCGATGAACAAGTGCATTTTTGGCAGATACCCTCTTGTTTGGGTCATAGTTCAGCATTTGCTGAAAAAACAAAATATAACATCACGGGTCAGAACACAGTTGACTTAGAGAACCAGTTGAAAAAACGTGTAATGATAATAATAATAATAATAAAGCTGCCATCATCTTGGTCATCATCCTGTTCTCACCCCAAGCAACTCTCTCCCATCCTCATCCAGGGGTGGGACAACTTTGGACAGCTCTTGCCGGGCCCACTTGGGGAAGGAGGGCTTGTAGTCGGGCATGGAGGTGACTCCTGGCCATACAGCTTCATCTGGTGTGCCCAGGGTGCGGAAGATCCGGAACAATTGATCAATCTCTGAGTCGCCTGGAAACAACGCCCTTCTGGTAATCTTAAGGAAAAGGGAGTGATCAGCCTCAATAGTTGCAACAACTAACAGGTCCTACATTGAACTGAAAAATACAGATCTACCATTTCAGCAAAGATGCATCCCAAACTCCAGATGTCTACAGCAGTGGAATAGTACTTGCAACCCAAGAGAATTTCTGGAGCTCTGTACCATAGAGTCACCACCTGAAAAATGTACAGTTATTTGTTTTATAAGTAACACCATTCAGATTTCTCGTGTTCAAAATCCAATACAATTTCCATTCTCACCTCATGGGTGTAAGTACGGACAGGAACTCCAAAAGCTCTCGCCAGACCGAAGTCAGCCAGCTTGATCTCGCCTTGGGCGTTGATGAGGAGGTTCTGGGGCTTCAAGTCTCTGTGAAGGACCCTGTGAGAGTGGCAGAAGGCCAATCCCTGCAGCAACTGGAACAGATAACTCTGCACAGAAACCCCATTAAATATCAAAAATCTTGATAGGGATAACATGTGTTTATGGGTATGTTTTTTGCTGTATTTTGACCAACACAAGAGACTACTCTGGGATATGAATTAGGGATTTTGTTGCCTACCTTAACAAGAGGTAGAGCAATACCAGTTACAGAGGAAGAGTCCATGAACTTTTTGAGGTCCTGATTAAGAAACTCAAACACCAAGTAGAGCTTATTCTCAGTATGGATGACATCACGTAGCCTGAAATATTTATTATAAAATGTTAGGAAACAGAACAAAAAAATAGTCAGACATATTGTTACGTGGAATACTGTACCAGGGCTCCAAATACATACTTTACTATGTTTGGGTGACTAAGTTCTTTCAGAAGAGAGATCTCACGAATGGCAGTGCTTGGTACACCCTCAGTCTCCCTGTACGCAGCGGATGGAAGATACATGGCATTGCAGATGTTAGTTATACATAGTCCTCCCGCAGAGTTAAAATCAATTGATAACAGGCCATATCAAAACATCATAATGATTGATATAATAAATCAATTGTCAACTGATATCACAACTGGGATGATGCTAGTTTGCAGTGGTAGCTACAGTAACGGATCAAGGATTAGCTTTGCAAGATACTAGCTAGTCGTAAATAACTTCACCCACTGACTCCACAAGCTAGCTACAGTACAGTAGGCTAGCTCTACCGACATCACCAGGAACGTTGGCTACTAGATAACAGCTAGCAAACGACAGTTAGCTCTTTAGTTAACTACTAGTACACTAGCTAGCCATCAGGCCCCACTTACGTGTCAAGTCTGATTTTTTTGAGGGCAACTGTTTCTCCTGTGAGTTTGTTCTTTGCCTTATACACCACTCCGTACGTCCCTTCGCCAATCTTCTCCACTTTCTGAAACGACTCCATAGTTGACGTACTGTACGTTCAGCTTTCCTAGTTAACCAACAATGTCCCTACAAGCTACAACACGATATTTAAAACAAAGAAGACGTTTCTAATGCTACTGTAGCTAGTTAGTGAAACTGGGAGGGTCCTACTTTGCTGTGTCAAAACTTTGTGGCTACGTAATTCCCAACGTGTCCCGCCAGAATCTATGAGAATCTAGGGGTTGTAGTCAGACTACATTCGCATTATAGAATCTAGCCAGATTGACACACAAAAAATGCTCAGTCCAGTGGTTCTCCAGTTATCGAAACAAAAGTAACCAAAACCCGCCAATTCCCGCGTTGTCAACAGCACACTAGGTTTACGACACCCATACAGCACCGCGGTGCACTGAGTTTTATGCCCCTGAAAGCCATAACCCCGTCAGTTGAGGAGACTCCTTGAGTAAACGTTTACACTCGATATTTTATGAGTTGCGGTCATCCCGATATTTAGGAAAAGTTTAGACGTATGTCCTTGGGTTTCTCATTTTGACTTCCTTAAATGTTTAACAAAATTGGGCCGCCCCTACTGGTTGGTCGAGGCCACATGATTGGCCTTACTAAATTTCGCTGGCAAAATATGTACGTAAACTGACGTAAAACTGTGGGTGGAGCTATGATTTAGGTGAAGTGCCTCATTTATTTGGAATATTCAATCCAGCTCATGACCAAAATGGATTTCTCCGAAATATGGTCTACCTATAATCATCTCGTTGAGTTAGATGGACCATTGTCGATTTAGATTATTGAATACTGCATTGAAACTATCAGACACTTGGACTTTCTACTATAACTTGTGAATGAAATGTTTGCTTATGGTTCACTCTTCAGGCTCTTTCAAGAGTTTTTGTCATAAGCCAGAGAAGATCACATTCTTGGAATTTCCTTGGGTTGCTTGCCATTGATCTCTTTTTCCTCTCTGCCCTTTGATCTCTGTCTGATCTCACATATCACCTGATTCAGGGTGATCACCTGATCACCACTGTCATGCATGGCGGGGTCATTAAATTGTGGGATCACATCTTGTTCATTTTCATAATATGCACAGTTACATTTTCAGTAGTTTTTATCAGCATTACATTATGTAGTAGAAATCCTGCACTAAGCAATGTACACATAATTAACTAAGCCAAGGTAGTGCACATTATTTCACATATGAGAAGAGAAATTTATGATTTTATGGAAGTGTGTGGTGACATTGGGCAAGCATGCTTAGACTACAGTGTTTGTGCCCAATGGAGGCACATTTGCACTGTGGATCAGGTGCTCTTTGGGAAGGATTTATTTGGCCATCAGCACTGTTGTTAGTGCATGAGGGGGTCACATGTAGTGCAGCTTGAACAATCTCACCAACGCAGGAATGTTGAGTAAAGAACATGTGTCTTTGTCAGGCATGAACATCATTCATTTACGTGAACCTTAAGGGGAAAGATGCTTATGTTCATCGCTTTCCTTTCATTCATTCTTCTTTCCAGAAACATTTGATCACCTCCTGCGTCATAGTTGTATGGTTTAATTAGCTGCTAATCTGTGTTGCATTTGAGTGTCTATAATAATTAACAAAAACGTCTGCTCATGTTACAATTTCATAGAAATTTTACTTGTACAATGCATTTCTATGATTTCTTAGTTGCATCTTTTGCCATTCTTAAGTCGTGTTTATGTACAGAATATATGCTTTTTCACTCAAAGGATCATCCAATATAAGGTTATGATACTTTATTCTGACTATTGTACTGAACCATTTGGACTTTCTAATACTACCCCATTAGTTCAACATGGAAATCGCGCTCGTTGCCTGCAAGTCTGTGGAATGTAGACGAGGGACAAAGAGTACCCACAGTGTTAAAGAGCAAACACGAGTGTATTCCAGTGTGTGGATTGCCATAAGCATACTGTATACTCAGTGCAGCCTTGGGTTGCAGAGAAGAAGAGGACAAATAAAAGGATGCTATTGATTTGGTACACCCACACTCTCATCTTGTGACCCCCCATGCACAGATAGGGTGGATGTCGAGCCAGGCATGACGACAGCCCAGCCCTGTTTCCTTCTCATAGGAGTAACCATTAGGTAATGAACAATACATTCTCTGTCAGACTTTTTCTAAACAGTTTGACTGAATTTGTTGTTGAAATGGATAATTAGCAGTGAAAAGGCTAATTACTCTCACAAATCCAATGTGCAAAACCTACTAGATCTACAAAGTGTGCAGGTGTATTTATCATAAAATACAATTAGGTAGAGCAAACAATAATTCACTATCAACAATAATAATGTGTTAATATACCTCCATATTACTAGATCCAGTATAAAGTAATTACTGTGGTAAATTAATTAATAAAATTCTGGTAATGCATTGAGACTAAAATAATTTTTACTGGCTAAAAAGTATCAGTAGAAAACATTATGGTATGTATTTCCTATGACGTCATATATATAGAGATTTAATATACTTTAAATATTGTTTAAATTAAATAATTCCTTTCCCCTATCAATGTTGTACTACTGTCAGTTCTCATACTGTAGCTGATGAGATGTCCATCTGATCACACGGTGGACCTGGGTGGGAGGTTCCCAGTAGCAAACTCTCTGTGATGTCAGTGATGAGAGGCAATCCTATGGTAATTTAAGGTCCATTAGTCTTTTAAAGAGAATAAAACGCCCTTTCCCATGTCACTTGCGTAGCAGTGTTGGGTTTTGAGTATTGGGGGTATAGAACTAGGCTCAGAAAGAGGACTCACACCCAAACACGCACAATGAGGACCTTAGTGATGGTGCTGGTATTAGCTCTCTCCTCAGCAGATGCAGCAAGTGAGTATGTTTTTTTATGAATGTATAAAATTGTTTTAAATATATAAGTTTAGTAAAAGGATTCAAACAACTGTTGACTATTTATAGAATTCCGAGGACTGTATTTACCACTCCCCTTTCAGGGGGGGGTTCATCTAAAATAATAGCAGACTACAATCACAATATACAGTATATATTATAAAATTGTGCAGTTAGTAGTGCAAATTAGAACATTGTTTTCATTAAAACAGAATGGTAGTGTAACAAGAAGTTACATGGGGAGTAATGTCAAGCATTTTTTTTAAATCAAAATACCAAACACTGTCTCATGCAAGATGTCTTGTTTTTATGGATACTGTCAAATATTTAAGTGATCCAGCAAAGACACAATAGAAACAAATACAAATTATTTGGATTAGTTATCTTAATTTTATGCTTAATGCTTAAAACATAATCAGATTGCTTTGAGCTACAGGTTTATTATAAAGTGTGGTGCAACAACAATGAATCACGGTGCCACTGTGACATTACTGTGATTTCTAATATCTGTAGGGATATACTTAAACAACATGTCAATTATTATGAACAGTAAGTGTATATTAACATTGTTTAACAAAGAACACCAATTAACACCTGCAAATGAACATTACGTTCAGTAGTTACAGGTTTAGAGGAGGTAAATTAAATAGTATATGAATCGTAAAAGAACCAATCCAACACAGACACAAACAACTACACAAACATATACACAGATAAATCCTGTAATAAGCAAATAAGGCCGCCCTAATGTCTGAGCTCTCTCATTCTCCCAGTTGGGATTACAACTGCTGGTGCTCAGCTGAGAGTCACATGAAAGGGATTGAGGAGGATTGCAGGGGTCGTGTGACTCCCACTGCCTGGAACCCCCACCTTGCTCATTTCCCCCTAACCCCCACCACCTCCAAATACCTTCAAGTTCCACCACTTTTATTCCCTCTCTGAAACAACTCCTTTTAAGCAAGTGTTTTTATATATATAAAAAAAACAGTTAAACTAAAAAAATTAACACTGCAAACATGCAATCATAAAAAGATGGTGAGTTACTCCAAAGAAGATGCATTCTTTGCTTTCAATTGAGTATTTCAAGCCTTTCACAAAGATCTTTTTTTCAGAGCCTAAAACACGTTTTACACGCTACCGCTCATGGAATTCACGTCTCTATCCAGTGTGGAAAGATGGAGACTCCAGATACAGGGATTGTTGGGCAGGTGGGTCACTCACCATTGTAAAATTTCCAATCCAATCCCAGCCCCATGACATTTAAAATGTGTGGATGTACATTGTGGTGTTTGTTTTTAGGCGGAGAAGTTACTTTTGATGTAAAAAATGATGCCCCTACCCTGACCGGAGCCAAGGCAACCTTCAACATTGATCTTCGATTCCCACAAAACCAGACAGTGCTTCCTGATGGACAAGTAGTGTGGGCAAGAAACTGCTCCATCAATGGTAAGCTCACCCTACAAATACAGCCACATTAGTCAAATGTCTGTTACTTTTCAAATTGGTTCTGATTTAGGATGTATTCTGATCTAATCTCAGGAACTCAGTACAATGAGGGTCAGGCTGTGTACCCAGACCAAGAGCAGGAGTGGAACGGAGTGTTCCCCGATGGAACCCCTTTCACCCGGGTCTCTGACAGGAAACCCCACTATGTGTTTGTGTGGAAGACATGGGGTAAAAACTATTGCTTTACATTATGTTTTATGTAAAATACAATTTAAAACATATCTATTACATACAAGCAATATGTATGCTAACTCTATTTAGTAATGCAGTAATTATTACTTTTAGGACGTTACTGGCAGGTTGCAGATGGACCCTCCTCCTCCATCTCCATTGGCACTGATAACATCCCTCTGGGATCTTACAATATGGAGGTTGTCATCTACCACTGCCGTGGCAAGGACAAGTTCATTCCTCTTGGCTATGCCTCCACAACGTTCTCTATCACAGGTGGGCAGAAAAAAGAGAATCTTGGAAACCTTGTACTTTTGACATTTTAGATGGGACAATTTAATTTTCTCCATATTTTATCTCTGACATATGAATATCCTTCCAGATCAAATCCCTTTCACTGTGAGTCTCAATCAAGTGAATGACATCAATCAGGCTGATCAGAGTTTCATTCAGAACAGAGCCATCGCCTTTAGTATCAATCTACATGACCCCAGCCAGTATCTCATCACTTCTGACATCACCTTCAACTGGGACTTTGGAGACAACAGTGGAACTCTGATCTCAAGAGAGCGCAGCGTCACACATACATACCTCACAGCTGGTACCTTTAGGCCTCAGGTTGTCCTGATGGCCAGCATCCCCAACGGCTGTGCAGATCCTACAGCTGCCGGTGAGACATATTGATACTCCATTCTATGTGTCAGTATGACTAAAAAAGGGATAGATCCCTTGACTTGCGCATGAAAGATACACCAATATCTACACATAGCTAAATGGCACAAAGTGGATAGACACAAACAAACAGTGATGTGTATGTGTCTTGTTTTCAATCTAGTGATATCCATGGAATCCTCGGCAGTTCCAGCAGTAATAGTGATGAACTCCACCCCAGCCCCTGCTCCCCCAGCCCCTGCATCAACCCAGGAGACAGGTGACATTGCTCTGGATGTGCCTGCCTCTGAGACTGCCCCTGCCGTTGACCTCTCACTGGCAGCCTCGGTGCAGCCTGCTGGAGACACTGACACAGCTGCAGTTGTAGACACAGATGCAGCTTCAGAGGGAGTGGAGGTGGCCTCAGTGGCCTCAGTAGCCTCAGTGGCCTCAGTGGCCCCGGCTGTAGATGATGCTACTGTTGCTGTCCCTGTCCCTGCAGCTGAAGATGCAGCCATCGTTCCTGCTACCGTAGACCCTGCTGCTGCCCCTGTTGCAGAAGTGGGCGTTGCTGCAGAGGACATTGTGGCAGCCGCTGCCGCTGTGGCAACTGTTGTGCCAGCAGTGGAGGGAGCTACCGCTGTACCTGTTGCTGCTGTGGCTGAGGAGACAGCTGGGGCGGTGGTAGACACAGAGGAAGTTGCTGCTGACGAGACTGCCGTAGTCGTGGCAGCAACGGCTGCTGCAGAAGTGCCTGTCATTGACGTTGCTGTGTCAGTGGCCCCCGTGGCAGAGGAAGTGGAAGCCACAGTTGACCTGGCAGCCACAGTCTTTCCAGAGGTCCCTGCTGTGGTTCCAGTTGCTCCTGAGGAAGCTGCAGGAGGTGAAGCCGAGGTGGAGGCTACTGCTGCTGCAGAGGTCACCCCAGAAGAGACCATGGACGCTGCTGACAATGTCATAGTTCCTGCCGCCACAGAGGATGCAGCTGTAGAAGAGGCAGTAGTTGCTGTCCCTGCAGCTGATGCCGAGGCTGAAATTGTAGAGACAGTGAATGAGGCTGCAGCAACTACAGGTACCCATTTAAGTGACATAAGAACATTACTCTTACATTATTACAATTAGATTATAGCAACATTAAAGCTGTGGATATGATGATTGGCATAACATTTTTCCTTTCCTCAGTGTCAGCAGCATTGAATGAGATAACTGCTCCAGCTGATGGTGAAGCTGCAGCAGAGGTAGAGGCAGGCACAGAGGCAGCCCAAGTGGCTCTTGTTTTGGCTAAAAGACAGGCTCCAGAACTTGAGGCTAACGCAGGCTGTATGGTCTACCGTTATGGCTCCTTCTCCACGGCATTGGATGTTATTGGTGAGCTAACATGTAATTACTGTACAATTTGAATGTAGAGAAACTTGGGTATATAGTGTAATCCCAACCTTCTGTATGAAATGTCTTGTCAGAGGGTATTGAGAGTGCAGAGATCATCCAGGTGGCTAATGTGGTGTCCCTGACTACTGAGGTTGAGCAGAATGCAGTGGACCTCACCATAACTTGCCAAGGAAGGTTTGTATCCAAGAAAGGGGGATTCAAATACACTTTCAGAATAGGAATACAAACAGTCATGTAGTATAATTTAACAAATCAAATGACATCCTTTTCCCAGCCTGCCAAATGAGGTGTGCACAGTGATCTCGGAAGCCGACTGTGCCACACCTGTGCAGACTGTTTGCAGTGCTGTGACACCCTCTCCAGAATGCCAGATGATTCTTCGTCAGTTCTTTAACAACTCTGGAGTGTTCTGCATTAATGTGTCCTTGACCAATGATGTCAGTCTGGCTATGGCCAGTGCCAAAGTCAGTGTCACAGTAGGTAAGGGAAAGATACAAAGCACCTGATTGACTAAGCTTAAATGAACCTCCATTTACAATGATCTGCATGTCTCTTTTCCTCATCTTGTGTTTTGGTTGCAGGCTCCAACTCCTCCACAGCAGGTACTGTGGCTGCCGTCTTGGGTGTGATGGTTCTTGTCAGTGCTATTGGAACCATTGCTTTGACATACAAGTGAGTGAAATTCTGTTTTCTACAGAGAAGTGATGTTGCTGTTTCACTCAACGCGTTTGGTATACTACAAAGGTACTATATAATGAAGGAAAACTGAAAATGACAGCGGTAACTTGTTGTTAATTTTCCCCATTAGGCGGTTCAAGCAGTATCGTCCTCTGACAGAAAACTCAGGCAACGGTGGAGGTAGCTCTACAATTACATCAGTGCCATTGCTGCTGTGGAATTTGCTGAGTCGACAATCACCTGGAGAGAGCCGTCCATTGCTTCAGGGAAGGGTGGTGTGACCGCCAACATATCCACCACCTCACAACATACCTTTTAACAGACACCCTCACGTTAAGACAAACACTGTTGACTAATGTCAATTCACTGTATTCAGTTGTGTTGTGGCACTGGAAGCAACTTCAATAAAATAAAATGTACACAAAAGGAGCATTAATGAATCAAATCAAAATTTTAATTCCGACAGTGTATTACTTTAGAAAATAAAAATATTTATTTTGACTCAGTCTTTTTATATTCAATAACTTTAATTAGTTAAAAGTATCAGGTAACGTTTTTGTAGTCTACTTTTAACTCTGTAGGGTTGTCAACCTATTAACGTAAGTCTGAATTAATCTTATGTGAAATTGCTGTTTTATTATACATTCACTGTCCCCTTGCAAAAACAAGACTCTGTAAAATATCTTCTGTAGATACGCCTCCAGAAAACTTGCATTCCTGCTTTCTCTACACGTAACTGTTTCTGCCTTTAGAAACTCAAATGTGTATGTTAATAAGAATGTAACATTGTAATAAAACTGCATTTAACTTAATGTAAATCATTGCTAAATTTCATTAGACCATAACATTGAAATCACCATGCAATCGTGGAATATGTGAGTAAGGAAAAGACTCCCTCAGTGCCACTGAATATCTTTCAAAATGACCTGAACATTTTTTAAAGACTCAGAAAAAGTTCCTTCAATAATTTATTGCATATCACAGTTGAGATGACGGACAGCTGAGTGTAAAGAACACATGAATAAACAATTATTCATAACCGTTACATTCCCAGAATACAGCCACAGCACATTTAATTTATCAGAAAACAAATTGTACAGCATGTGATAGTGCTTGCTAGCAGTTTCCTACACTGATTAGGAAAGCTGAGTCATTTCAATGTAGGATTGAAGGATTATTTTAGGAGTAGGTGACTGATGTGAATTCACCTTAATATTCCTCTCCTTCTTCCTCTCCTTCTCCTTCAATGGAATCCACACCCACTTCCTCATAATCTTTCTCCAAGGCAGCCATGTCCTCCCTGGCCTCAGAGAACTCGCCCTCCTCCATACCCTCACCTACGTACCAGTGCACAAAGGCACGCTTGGCGTACATCAGGTCAAACTTGTGGTCCAGACGAGCCCAGGCCTCTGCAATAGCAGTGGTGTTGCTGAGCATGCACACAGCCCTCTGAACCTTAGCCAGATCTCCACCAGGCACCACAGTGGGGGGCTGGTAGTTGATACCAACCTTAAAACCAGTGGGGCACCAATCTACAAACTGGATTGAGCGTTTGGTCTTAATTGTGGCGATGGCAGCATTAACATCTTTAGGTACCACATCACCACGGTACAGCAGACAGCACGCCATGTACTTTCCATGGCGAGGGTCGCATTTTACCATCTGATTGGCTGGTTCAAAGCAAGCATTAGTGATCTCAGCAACTGAGAGCTGCTCATGGTAAGCCTTCTCTGCAGAGATGACAGGGGCATAGGTGGCCAGGGGAAAGTGGATACGAGGGTAGGGCACCAAGTTGGTCTGGAATTCTGTCAGATCAACATTGAGAGCACCATCAAATCTGAGGGAGGCAGTGATTGAGGAAACAATCTGACTGATCAACCTGTTAAGGTTGGTGTATGTAGGGCGCTCAATATCAAGATTCCTACGACAAATATCATAGATGGCCTCATTGTCCACCATGAAAGCACAGTCAGAATGCTCCAGGGTGGTGTGGGTGGTCAGGATGGAGTTGTAGGGCTCCACCACAGCAGTGGACACCTGGGGAGCTGGGTAGATGGAGAACTCAAGCTTAGACTTCTTGCCGTAGTCAACAGACAGGCGTTCCATCAGCAGGGAAGTAAAACCAGAACCGGTACCACCTCCAAAGCTGTGGAAAACCAGGAAACCCTGGAGACCAGTGCACTGGTCGGCCTAGAGAGAGAGAGAGAGGTTTCATATTGTTGAATACGAACGTGATATGTAGATAAAACAGTGAATGGTTTTGACATTTACAAAGATTTGGTGATAGGTCTCACCAGTTTACGAATCCTGTCCAGAACCAGATCAATGATCTCTTTTCCGATAGTGTAATGCCCACGGGCATAGTTGTTGGCTGCATCCTCCTTTCCAGTAATCAGCTGCTCAGGGTGGAAGAGCTGGCGGTAAGTTCCAGTGCGCACCTCATCTTAAAAAAGCATCAGGAGCTGTTAGTTCAAGAACTCTGGACCCGTGGAATTTGACATAGTCTATGTCAGGACCACAGTGAAACTGTAAAACCAGTGAAACCACACTGAAATCACACCAATCTATATGTCAGGACCGTAGTGAAAAATCATATACATTTGTTTCTAAAATCATCTTACCAATGACTGTGGGCTCCAGATCTACAAACACAGCTCTCGGCACATGCTTTCCAGCTCCAGTCTCACTGAAGAAGGTGTTGAAGGAGTCGTCTCCTCCTCCGATGGTCTTATCACTGGGCATCTGACCGTCCGGCTGGATCCCATGTTCCAGACAGTACAGTTCCCAGCATGCATTGCCAATTTGGACGCCAGCCTGGCCAACGTGGATGGAGATGCACTCACGCTGATCGGAAAAGCAGAAAAAGGTAATATTATAAGATCAGTGCACAAATATGCAAGACCTACTTATTTGTATAAAAGGAGTAAAGGGGGCAAAACAATAAAGTAGCATTTTTCCCATGCAGTCTAGCAGTCACTTTGCACAATCCTCATCTCTGTTCTGGGTGCATGAATTTTAGAAAGTGGGAATGGTGCCATGTTGAGGCACCGCCCTGAACTGCAAGAACACGAGAGAGAGAGACGCCAGTTTCAGTGCAGAAGTGATGACGAATCACACCACCATCCCCCATTCTTCCTCCTCCCTCCCCCCTCTCTTCCTCTTAGCAGCTCCACCCTGCTGTTACCAAAGGATTTACACCACATATGGCCAAGCTATCTCTGTTGCTAGGCAACTGGCCTCTAGAAGTCACTTGCTTCGGAATATGCAATGAAATGTTGCCTTCATTGTTGTCATAAAAGATTTTACAGAGAGTTATATGCAGGCTTTGAAAGTTGTCTATATTTGTGCTTAATTTATTTTAATCCAATTGCAAAATACATTTTTTAATTCCATTCCATTTGGTTGTTGCCTATGTGTAAACTACACTTTACATTTCACATAAAAAAACTAAGGATGTAGACCTATGTTTCTCGTAACAACTGTCATTAGCATCTAACATGCATATTATTTTGAATTGAGTTGTGAAACAGAAAAGCACTCATAGGATGACAATAGAACAAATATAGTGCAAATAAAATAATCCATCTGTTGGAGATTGATGCAAAAGTCTCCTAACTGATTACACCCTCCCCCGCTCACTAAAATGGCATATTGAGAACCGTATACATACTAGCATAGGCCTGATGGGATAGAGATAGCTACCCTTGCCCATACCCCATGTTCTGTTACAATTGCTGTAATATAGGGATGGTAATAGCTCAAATACTTTATTTTCAATGTTCAAGCTGGGATTATATGAGTATAGTCAAGAAGCTATAATCACGGCAGCTGAATAAACTATATAGAATTTAGACCTGTAACTTCTCTGCAGTAGGCTAATTGTAAACCATTTAGACTCACAATCGTGAATGTGGCAAATTCCATCGGTGATTATAAAACGGAGGTGTTTGGTGAGCAAGAGATCTAGAATGTTCGATAACAGACTTTTTGACTACATTTAGACAAATTGTATTTCCACTTGACTCAATAAAAAATTGCCTATGATCTGATTCTCACTAAATAAGCAGCTATTTGAAAAGCTAATTGCAGGTATAGACAACATTTGGCGGCGGTATAGCATAGCCTATAATTCACCCAGACGAGGCGGATGTTAATGAAACTTGTGTAAGTTATACCATAATAATAAATAAAAAATCTAAAACAGGAAAACATTTCACGCTAAACTAATTCATCGACTCTTAATTAGTGTATAGCGTTTATCATAGGCTTCTAATCTTCTTACAGACAACCGTGCAGGCTATTCCTTTAAACGGTTTCAAAACCAATGTGCCCATCATGTAGTAGCCTATTTGATCCGTGTGCCAGATAAGATGACTTGCCTATTTAGTTTATAGATAATGATAGATGGATGGATAGATAGATACAAAGGTGAGTAGGCTACTGTGATTAAATAAGCCTAACACAACAGTTATCTGTATTATCACCACAATGTGACAAACAACAGACTACTCACCATGTTTACTGATGTAGAGGGATATTACGGGAATATATCGATTAAAAAGAACAAAAAATGTTTCTCTTATGTTGTCTTCGGTTGAAGTTACTTTATCCGACAGCTAAGAGTCGATGTAGTAACTGATCTCTAACACTGTGGCGCGCTAGTACTTGTAGTGTCGCAAAGAGGGCTGAACCTAGCAGACATGAATACATTAATACATTAAGATGGCCACCACAGAAAGCTGTGTTTGCTCCATCGCTGTAGTGAGTTCGACCCTTTTTTGTCAAGACCAGGCTGAGAAACCGAATGGTAATTAATGATTCACTTATTCACGTGGACCAACGGGTATATCTACATGACCAGACACTTAAACCTTATCTGGGTAACATTTTGCCAGTACAAACCTTTACATTTGAGGAAGACTTCATAGGTATTGGTGTGTGACTGACACAAACACACACACACACACACACAGTGTTTCACGCCTTACTCAGATGGGTTGCCTTATGATTTGCATAGTTTTTGAATGGCTAAATGTATAACTTTTCTTCAATAAGACATGTCTGACTAGTGTTAGTCTCAATAGCAAAAGTTAAATAGAGTGCACAGTTGCCTCTCATTTTTAGCAGATCAAGAAAAAAAAACATCAGGTCAACTTGCTTCCATTGACAATTTTCTAATAATAATTTTGTAGCATTGTTGGAAGGAAGTGAAATTGACTCAAATTTGAATGGACAGCAGAGAGAATTGCAGCTTTCCAACACACAACCTATCTTCTCCCTAGGGAGGTATCTGATGATTCGGTCACCAGTAGAAGCAATGTGGTGCAGGGAGTACCGCTGAGGCTGCTTGTATGTGCTGATGGCACAATGACATACTGGTCACATGGCAACTGCAGAGGAGAGGAGTGACGTCACTGCAGCAAAATCATGAACAAAGGCAGAGGGTGAGGCTGCGCCCCAGCCAGAGATGATGTGGGTGGGTAGGCGGTGTTAGGATGGTGCCGTTACTTCAAAAAGCCAGAGAACTCTGTGTACATTTATGTTTTCTTTTTCCATTAGTGTTATACAGTTTACAAATTATGTTTAATACAATCACAAAATTAAGGAGTTAGATTAGCCTACTTAATATAAGTGGCCTAAAGCTCATGACAGTTTACCTTGGAAAGTGAGCTGTTGCCACACCCTTGAGATGACACTCTCCATCTTTCCTTAACCAAAAACTGCCTTATACATTTAGGCATCACCTTAAAGGCTTCAAAATAAGCAGTCAGATTTCAGATGTTTAACTTTGAATGTTTTATTATATTTTAAATATAATAACACGTAAAAAAGAAATGTATCATCTGGCTATTCCTTTGTTCTCTGGGTAGTTGTGTGCTTGTGGCAGTTCTATTTGGTCCTTATAGCACCGCCTTCTTCATTTCCACTCGCTGTTATTCGCGGCTAGCCCGCTAGTTGCCTATAGAAGTGCATTCCATTCACTGTTCATCTTTTTCGGCGCCTCGTTATCAAGGAACCAAAATGGTGAGCCGAGTATTTAAAATATTACAAAATATTTTTGATATATTTGTCTCTTTTCCCTTAAAACAGGCTTCATAGAATGTTGTCCATAAATATACTTTTGTATCGGTGCAATGAGATGTTTGATGTAGGCTATTTTTAATAATGAGCTAGGCCTATATAAATGTCATACGCGACAAAAAGGAGCTCAAGTGCACTGAAACTATATTTGTTATAACATGCTTATCACCATGTATTTGTATTTTTTGTTTACAATATTTGAAAATATGGTATTCACTGTTTGAAAACCAAACTATGAGAACTCAATATGCTTCTAAAACAGAAAGGTGCTATAGGTTTTCAATTAAAATCATGTACACAATAACAAATGCGCGAAATGAGTAGTGAATTGCCTTAATATTCAGTGTAGTCCATATTTCAAAGTGTGTTACTTGAGCATTGTCCGTTTTAGATTGCGCTACATATTATGCTTAGTCATTCTTTTTTTATTAAGGGGGACTATTAATTCTTAATCTCATGATTCATAGAAGTATACTTTCTGGTTATTGTTTTTTAATCTTTATAAGATTTCAAAAGCTATTTAGAATGATAGTTTTAATATACTCTGACTCCTACAGCGTGAGTGTATCTCCGTACATGTGGGCCAAGCTGGTGTCCAAATTGGCAATGCCTGCTGGGAATTGTACTGTCTGGAACATGGGATCCAGCCGGACGGTCAGATGCCCAGTGATAAGACCATCGGAGGAGGAGACGACTCCTTCAACACCTTCTTCAGTGAGACTGGAGCTGGAAAGCATGTGCCGAGAGCTGTGTTTGTAGATCTGGAGCCCACAGTCATTGGTAAGATGATTTTTGTAGTTAATCTACAAAAATGTTATTTTTGATTATCTTGACCTAACAGGTTTTTTTTCTGTTATTAGATGAGGTGCGCTCAGGAACTTACCGCCAGCTCTTCCACCCTGAGCAGCTGATTACTGGAAAGGAAGATGCAGCCAACAATTATGCCCGTGGGCATTACACTATCGGAAAAGAGATCATTGATCTGGTTCTGGACAGGATTCGTAAACTGGTGAGACCTATCACCAAAATCTTTGAAATGTCTTATAAATGTCAAAATGATTCACTGTTTTATCTACATATCACATTTGTATTCAACAATATGAAACTTCTCTATCTCTAGGCCGACCAGTGCACTGGTCTCCAGGGTTTCCTGGTTTTCCACAGCTTTGGAGGTGGTACCGGTTCTGGTTTCACTTCCCTGCTGATGGAACGCCTGTCTGTTGACTACGGCAAGAAGTCTAAGCTTGAGTTCTCCATCTACCCAGCTCCCCAGGTGTCCACTGCTGTGGTGGAGCCCTACAACTCCATCCTGACCACCCACACCACCCTGGAGCATTCTGACTGTGCTTTCATGGTGGACAATGAGGCCATCTATGATATTTGTCGTAGGAATCTTGATATTGAGCGCCCCTCCTACACCAACCTAAACAGGTTGATCAGTCAGATTGTTTCCTCAATCACTGCCTCCCTTAGATTTGATGGTGCCCTCAATGTTGATCTGACAGAATTCCAGACCAACTTGGTGCCCTACCCTCGTATCCACTTTCCCCTGGCCACCTATGCCCCTGTCATCTCTGCAGAGAAGGCTTACCATGAGCAGCTCTCAGTTGCTGAGATCACTAATGCTTGCTTTGAACCAGCTAATCAGATGGTAAAATGCGACCCTCGCCATGGAAAGTACATGGCCTGCTGTCTGCTGTACCGTGGTGATGTGGTACCTAAAGATGTTAATGCTGCCATCGCCACAATTAAGACCAAACGTTCTATCCAGTTTGTAGATTGGTGCCCCACTGGTTTTAAGGTTGGTATCAACTACCAGCCCCCCACTGTGGTGCCTGGTGGAGATCTGGCTAAGGTTCAGAGGGCTGTGTGCATGCTCAGCAACACCACTGCTGTAGCAGAGGCCTGGGCTCGTCTGGACCACAAGTTTGACCTGATGTACGCCAAGCGTGCCTTTGTGCACTGGTACGTAGGTGAGGGTATGGAGGAGGGCGAGTTCTCTGAGGCCAGGGAGGACATGGCTGCCTTGGAGAAAGATTATGAGGAAGTGGGTGTGGATTCCATTGAAGGAGAAGGAGAGGAAGAAGGAGAGGAATATTAGTTCCTCCAATTACCTCCAATGCAAAGCAAATGATTAAATTACCTTAAAACTTAGCATAAAACCAGTATTATGACTTTGCAGAATCTAAACATTTGACTATGATGGAATATATTCAGAATATCTCATCTTTTTATGTACCTGTTCTGTTATTTATTTTGAGGCAACTGCCTAATAAATTATTAATGAATTAATGAATGTTGAATTAGTGTTTTTTGATTACACTTGAATCACAGATTTTATAAAAGGACTGATAATGTTTGCTTGTAAAGTCTTGGCAATCATACTGATTAAACAATTCAAAAGAAAATTTGAATTAATTTGCATGGGTGAATAGCATCTAGAGTTGGCAATATGAACATTTCAAGGCACACCCTGACACTGGAGCCAACGTTTAAAACCACTGAGGACACCGATTTTTAGCTCCACCCTGTGGTGTGACAGTGATGAGTGCAATGTCAGACAGACATTTCCCCAAATATGTATATTAATCTGTCTCATTCACCTCATGCACATCACTGGATAAGCCATCAGTAATATCAATGTGTATGATATGTAATACATTTGTATGTCACATACAGTATCATTATAATACATTTTTGTATGATTTTCCAAGTAATTTAGCCTACCCCATAGCGACATTTATGCACCATGGAGTGACAAACTAGTATTGATTATAAAAAGGCCTGCTGATGCTACTTTCCATGACAAATCCCTAACCAGCTGTACATGTTGATGACCTAGCAGAGTCAGCAAAATGTATGTGAGTGTGTGGTGGGGCTAATGGGCAAAGTCATCTATCTTCACACTAAAAAGAGGGGCTGCATAGCCATGAATCAATTACTTCTCCACACATTCAGTGTCTGGCCTGTGCGCACTCATTTTTTAGTATGTTTTTTCCTTCAAGACACCACATATGTATTATATTTGACTCCAATTAAAATAGTAATGGTACAAGCTGAGATACACATGTTTAACATCTGGCCGTACACCATTCATTAACATTTAGGTAGGTCGAATATACAATGGGCCTAGTGAGAAGGTGTTCAACTTCTAACTATATTCTGGCATGATCAAGTTGCTTTCGGTTTTCGTGACCAAACGGTTACAAAAGGCATTTGCGTGTATATTTAAACCGTCCAATAGGACGAACTAGATGGCATAATTCCGTGCAGTGCGCAGTCCAAAGCCCGCCCAGTTGTGGCCGACTCTCATAAACCATATAAAAAGCCCCGCCCGAGCTCCGTTGTTCAAACTTCTCACTATTGACTCCTTAAGGTCGTTGTGTGAGAGTTGTTATTAACTACGGTTTCTTGTTTTAACTTTATTCTACATTTTAACTCCTCTTCTTAGACATGGTAAGTGTGAGTGAGAGAATGACTTGAATTGTTATGTAGTTTAAGGTTATTTTCATAAGGTGTCAGGAAATTGTACAATTAGACTATAGGTTGTCAATTAAACATGACACAAAATCATAAGATAGGCCTACCTGCCTCACATACTAAATGTCTTATATTAGTCTAGGGCTATATTGTGAAATGTTTAATTATTATTTTTACAATGCAGTGGTCTAATTGTCGGTCCAGTCGACACCCATCCATAGTGAAATATATTTAAAAATGGCATATCCACTACCCAACTATCTTTGTGACATGACAACTGCTCTTTGAACACACAGTTTGATGAGTTGGCGATAGTTTTCTTTTTCTGCGCCACAGAATAGGTTAGGAGTCCCATGGCTAGGTTGGGCGTCATTAGCTAATTCTTTGCTCATCTCTTCCCCTGCTCTCTGGCCAGTGCAGACTAGCACAGATACAAAGTAACAGTATGCTACATCGGTACAAGATGATCTTCATGATCAACCATCTAGGGGATGGATAAACTATTGTAATAAAACAATTAGCTAAATCAGGCTACTATGGAAATAATGTGATACAAAAATCGTTAACAACGTGGCCTTTTAAAGGTTAGATTAGATCATTTTTTACCCAAGCGCGATCAGATCTCACTTTCAATGAATCAAACTACAGAATTACATTACAGTGCGCCATTTCGAATCTGTTGCCCGAAAGGGATTCCATTTCGTTTACTGTCATCAGTTTTCAATAATGCTTTTGAGCGAATTTAGACATAATTTTATCCAACAGGGTAAAAAGCTACCTTATCCAAATAGTGTCCCAATCTTCTTTGGCCGTTTCAGGCATTCTTGACTCCAACAACCTACCCGTAATCACCCTAGTGCTGACTTTCATTTGCATTTACAACAGGGATTACCACAAAATCACTGCCATTGTCCTGTGTGAGCCCATAGAACGAGAGCCTCGGCCCGAACGCGTGGTCATGACGTTCCTCATCATTTATGATCTTCCCATTGTTTTAAAGGCGTGGCTTGTAAGACGGGGGATGTCAAAGCGCAACCTGTTCCTACCCAAATCACACACGTTACTGATTCAATGAGTAAGGGAAACCAATATATAGCATTTCGAAATGTGAGGGGAAACATGAGACCTCATCCAATATGAAATCTACACGAAGACTTTCCTCACCCAAACATTTCTTACCGTGGTCTTATTAATTTAATGAATTTACCACACCTAAATATATGTATTTCTTGATTACCCACTGGGGTTCAAGGGTTTATAAATTACAGAAGCTGTAATTTCAGTGGACATTTTCCTCCAAAGATGGTTGCAGTAAGGCACTTATCATGATTGGAGCCATGCTTCCCTTGAAAGGCTGATCATGTGATTTTATGCATAGTGAAACAAAAAGAAGTCTTGTCTCTTTTTTGGTGTGTGCACTCAGCTGACCAGACACAGATCGGTTGTTGTTGCTGTCACTTAGGTCGCTTTTAGGTTCAGTAATTTTTACAAAATTGTTCTTTCATCCGCAGCGTGAGTGTATCTCCGTCCACGTTGGCCAGGCTGGCGTCCAAATTGGCAATGCCTGCTGGGAATTGTACTGTCTGGAACATGGGATCCAGCCGGACGGTCAGATGCCCAGTGATAAGACCATCGGAGGAGGAGACGACTCCTTCAACACCTTCTTCAGTGAGACTGGAGCTGGAAAGCATGTGCCGAGAGCTGTGTTTGTAGATCTGGAGCCCACAGTCATTGGTAAGATGATTTTTGTAGTTAATCTACAAAAATGTTATTTTTGATTATCTTGACCTAACAGGTTTTTTTTCTGTTGTTAGATGAGGTGCGCTCAGGAACTTACCGCCAGCTCTTCCACCCTGAGCAGCTGATTACTGGAAAGGAGGATGCAGCCAACAACTATGCCCGTGGGCATTACACTATCGGAAAAGAGATCATTGATCTGGTTCTGGACAGGATTCGTAAACTGGTGAGACCTATCACCAAAATCTTTGAAATGTCTTATAAATGTCAAAATGATTCACTGTTTTATCTACATATCACATTCGTATTCAACTATATGAAACTTCTCTCTCTTTAGGCCGACCAGTGCACTGGTCTCCAGGGTTTCCTGGTTTTCCACAGCTTTGGAGGTGGTACCGGTTCTGGTTTTACTTCCCTGCTGATGGAACGCCTGTCTGTTGACTACGGCAAGAAGTCTAAGCTTGAGTTCTCCATCTACCCAGCTCCCCAGGTGTCCACTGCTGTGGTGGAGCCCTACAACTCCATCCTGACCACCCACACCACCCTGGAGCATTCTGACTGTGCTTTCATGGTGGACAATGAGGCCATCTATGATATTTGTCGTAGGAATCTTGATATTGAGCGCCCCTCCTACACCAACCTAAACAGGTTGATCAGTCAGATTGTTTCCTCAATCACTGCCTCCCTCAGATTTGATGGTGCCCTCAATGTTGATCTGACAGAATTCCAGACCAACTTGGTGCCCTACCCTCGTATCCACTTTCCCCTGGCCACCTATGCCCCTGTCATCTCTGCAGAGAAGGCTTACCATGAGCAGCTAACTGTCTCAGAGATCACTAATGCCTGTTTTGAACCAGCCAATCAGATGGTAAAATGCGACCCTCGTCATGGAAAGTACATGGCGTGCTGTCTGCTGTACCGTGGTGATGTGGTACCTAAAGATGTTAATGCTGCCATCGCCACAATTAAGACCAAACGTTCTATCCAGTTTGTAGATTGGTGCCCCACTGGTTTTAAGGTTGGTATCAACTACCAGCCCCCCACTGTGGTGCCTGGTGGAGATCTGGCTAAGGTTCAGAGGGCTGTGTGCATGCTCAGCAACACCACTGCTGTAGCAGAGGCCTGGGCTCGTCTGGACCACAAGTTTGACCTGATGTACGCCAAGCGTGCCTTTGTGCACTGGTACGTAGGTGAGGGTATGGAGGAGGGTGAGTTCTCTGAGGCCAGGGAGGACATGGCTGCCTTGGAGAAAGATTATGAGGAAGTGGGGGCAGATAGTGCCGAAGGAGAGGATGAGGGAGAAGAGTACTAAAGTGGTTTACACTAGCCTAAGGCTTCGGAAGTTTTCAACCTGTCTCTAAACATTCCTAAAGACAAAATGTTTTTTGCTGTCCCTTTCTAACCTTCTCAATCTCTTTCACTATTAAAATAAAAGTCAAATGTAACATTTGTAAACATGCATTTGTTTTAAGTATAACTCCTGATGATTCTAATAATAACTTTGTTCTATGGTAGAAAATATATTAATAACAACATTGCTGCCTAATTACTACACCATTACTGTTTACAATTTCAAAGAGAATGAGGACCATCTAACCAACTATAAGGGCAGCAATCTGTCTGTAGCTTGTTTATCCCATTTCCAGTCATTCCAGAATTATCACTGAGGCATATCCATAAAATAATTTATAGGGACACATGGATAGAGATAAATAGATAAAGATGATGCAATGCAGTATGAAGCAGCCAATGAGTTGTGCATTTCTACAATAGTAGTATCTGTGTACATTGACCATGTCATGCTCAGGAAGGAGCCATAGCCATTCATGAATAATTAATCAAAGTTCTATATATGCTGAGCTGGGCATTTAAATTACTGTTAGTGTCGTAAGCATTACAGACCTCTATGGTACAGCAATAAAAAAGCAGTGTAGCAGGCATTGTTCATGTATGTGCCATCATAGCCTTGAAAGTACAAGGCTTATTTAAATCCTAACTCACAACAGAGGACATAATCTTTGATTTCCAGGTCTATCGGTCTTCTTTTCTCCAAAATAAGAAAGAAGGAGGTATTATCAAAACGTCCATACTGAGGTCTATTTTGAGCTGCAGTGTGAGAGGCCCTGCCAAATAATCACAAAACATGGGAAGCTCTGAAGTTCTAACCAACTGACGCCTTGCTTTCTTTAGCTATTCACCATTGTCTAACAGTAGCTCAAGGCTAAAAGGTCACATTGTAGTGCAATGT
Source organism: Hypomesus transpacificus (assembly GCF_021917145.1). Taxonomy (NCBI): domain Eukaryota; kingdom Metazoa; phylum Chordata; class Actinopteri; order Osmeriformes; family Osmeridae; genus Hypomesus; species Hypomesus transpacificus. Next base: position 10,547,091 of record NC_061068.1, on the reverse strand, counting down.
TCCAGTAAATATGGTCAGTGAATCTCTTTGCATACATATTATACATTGGATGTCTGTTTTTCAGAAATGTGGTGTTGCAGGCTTTGAACTACACTACTATGATAAGAAAATTAATAGATTAATTTAGATAATTTTATTTATTTTCCCCTCAGGGCAGGGTAGACACCAGTGTGACATTATTAACCATTATGTTAGCCCTACTCACAATCCTCAAAGTGATTTCAATCTGATCAGAGAAGGCTGAATCTGTGTAGTCTCTGGTGGCTAAAATTGTTTCAACCCATTATATTACCCTTTATAGATACTTTTACATCCCAGACATATTAACAAAAAAACAGATATAGTAGTTTCCCATTTTTTACACATTGCTTTATAATATCTGTAGTTTATAAATATTATTAAAGTGTAGTTATTTCCTCTTCATGATTTATCCTACTGGTTTACTGTAAGGACCGTAAGTCCTTGAAGGCCAGATGACCTGAGGAAATGTTACAATCAGCGGACCAATTGGTAATCATGGTTCCCTGTACTCAAACTGTCTTTACCTGCTAGATTTAACTGGGTTTTCAGTAACAATACATATTTTAGGTCTGGATGAGGGAGTATCCTGTACATGTAAACGAGCAGGGATGAAGATAGAGTCAGGACATAGGTAACCTGATCAGTAGCTATACGGGATTAATTTTTTAAACAGAAAAATAGGAATAGTGAAGAATTGCTGTTGGAGCGGTAGAGAGAAATAAAAAGTGAGAGAGAGAGAGAGAGAGAGAGAATGTGTAAACTAATTTACTAGAAGGATGGTGATTAGATTATGGTGTTGGGACTATCACACAGGATATTAATTACAGTGAAAGCCAGACGTTTGCAGCATCTGTAGTCATGACAAAATGACAGACACAAAGAGAGAGAGAGAGCGATAGAGAAAGACAAAGACACATACTTTAAGATATTTATTTATTATTTAGAGATTATGAAATGTTATGTGTATCTGTCTTCATGTTTTGAAACATGTGTAAAGAGACAAATTGCAGAAGACAAGAATGTAGAAAAAGTACATGTAGATAATGAGAAGTAAAGAAAGGAGGAGACAGAGGCATGGAAAAGGAGAGACAACCTCCTGCAGTTTACAAGGTGCCTGCTCAGCATTGCGTCAACATTACACGATATCCGTAGCATGTCTTTGCCGACATCAACTAAAACAACTGCAAAGCACATAGACACACATACAGGCATGAACACACCATCATGCAGTAGCATGACACGTGGTGCACTTTGCAGAGGGACACAGCAGCAGCCGCCTTAAACTTCACAGAATGTTCTTTCCCTTAATCAGCCCTTGTGCTTGTATGCACAGCTATGTCTGGAAAAACTGAATGCAGTTGCCTAAATATTAGTTACTTAAAAAATGTGTAATTCAACAAAAGTGAATGATGTATTTCTCAAAATGACTCTGTTTTTGTCAACTTCGAAAGACTTGTAATTGTCATACTTTAGTGACAAGTGCAACATTATGCCTTAATAAATAAATAAAATGTCTGTAGGTGCATCTGGACAGGGATTGAACATTAAAAATCCTAGAGAAGGTATTTATTCTTTAATAAAATTAACAAATACTATCTTTGTTGCTTCTGAAGTTGTCTTGTGTATGTAATGTCGGCCATATCATCAATTCAATCTTAAAATCCAGACCATTCAATGGAGGCAGTGGACATACTCGCTCTATGGGATGGAATTGCAAAGTCATGGCTCTGCCCTAACCTACCGAAACGTCAATACAATATTCCATTACAGTGGAAAGAAAAGGGGAGACTGAAATAATTTAACAATGTCAGCGGCACAGTCATGGCTTTGTCAGCTATGCAATATTATCATTGTATTGATATTTTAAGTTACATTTTTATGTAAAAATGGGTACCAGTTCTTCTAAAGACATTTCCTATATAATGAAGAAAAACAGGTGGAAGTGGAAGTGTACCAAGGGAAAAGCAAAGAAACAGACACAGCTATCCTGTAGAGGGGATGTTGTGTATCAGCTGTCAAGGTGAAGATGGGGAGGTGGGTGGTGGGCTTCACAATGGAGACATCTTTGGCGATGCAAGCATTAATGGGGGAGACAATTTGGCCTTCTGCCACATGCAACGGGGAAAAGGGAGGGGCCGTTGGTAGAGGGAGGAAGAGAATGTAGGGAGAGGGAGGAGGTTCTGCTGAAAGCTTGGGAGTGGCCTAAGACTGCATGTTGAGGAGTGATGGATAGAAAAAAACTCTGGAGGGAGGGGGAAGAGGCGGAAGGGTAAGTATTGCGGGACAGGCGTGGAGGGGGTGTGATGTCCACCTCCTGTGTATAAAAGCCCCGGAGCTCCTCAGTCAGACGTCCTGTTGCTTCACTCCTTTTGGTTCCAGCCGTTCCAAACTCGTGAAAGAAAAGGGACAGAGACAGAGATTTCAAGAAGGACAGAGTTCGTAGAAAACGAGAGAAACAAGCAACCATGAGCCATCCTTCAGTCCGCACGTCTACCTCCTACCGTCGCACTTTCGGGGGTCCCAACCCTATTTCCATGTCCTCCTACTCACCTGTCTCCTCCCGCATGCCTTTCTCGGGGGGGCGCTACATGCGCTCCATGTCACCGGTGGTGCCTTCTCGCTCTACCAACTATCACCACCAGCGTGTGCGCTCCAGCACCCAGCCACCTCGCCTCAGCTATGACAAGGTGGACTTCACCCTGGCTGAAGCAGTCAACCAGGAATTCCTGACCACACGCAGCAATGAGAAGGCCGAACTGCAAGATCTCAACGATCGCTTTGCCAGCTTCATAGACAAGGTGCGTTACCTGGAGCAGCAGAACACAGGGCTGCAGCAGGAGCTGGGCCAGTTCAAAGGCCAGCAGCAGCAGGGGCAGCCCAACCGTGCCTCTGAGCTCTTCCAGGAGGAGCTGAGGGAGATGAGGCGCCAGCTGGAAACCATGGGCAAAGAGAGGGATCAGTTCCAGGTGGAGAGGGACAACATGGCCGAAGACATGGCCCTGCTGAAACAAAGGTTGGTAAAACCATGAAGGGGGATGGGGAGATGTTTTTTTTATGTAAATGAGTTGGAGGTTGAAGTAGTGCATGTTTAATATTAAATAATAACATGTTTGTGGGCAAAGAATGATTTTGGGGAGCTGAAATGACTGTTGGAGCAAACTGAAAATAGTTGTTTATGGCGACAGTCACTTTTGGGAGGATATTTAGGGTTTTGGATGTGCATAGTTTACCACAATAATTTTGGTGGACAGCAATGGTAGAATGGTGAGTGTGGGTAAAAATGAAATTATGAATGGTATTTTAGGCCTGCAAAGTACATACAGAGTTGTAGGAGTTTTGCTGTGGATGTCATAATGTAGGCAGTGTTTGCAGGGGAGGTGATGAGAGACATTGGTGTAGACTGTCTGTGACTTTTCAATGAGCTCATCTCACCCCTAAATGCACTTACACTGCAGTGTGGTCATGGGTTGTGTTAATAACACTGAGAAGGTACAGGGGGTCCTTGGGCTTGGGCCAAAATCTGTACAGCACCAGTGGTGGGACGGGGCGTGGCACCTGGGAAGGACAGACACAAAAGATCTGCAGCATGCTATGGCACTGTATGTGCTCTATACTGCAGTGCATGTATGCTGACTGTCTTGGCCATAGACAGGTGCCAACATAAAATAAGATGTTTTAGCACATTGTGACCAAGCATGGATCACTTTTCAGCATCCATGGCTTTTCATTTAACAGCAAGTCATTGATACAATCCACCATCATTTACTGAAGTGGAAGTTATTTTAATTACATTAAGTCAACCATAAACTGAAGCTATTTCTGGTCAAATACATTTACAGTATGAGCCTCTACAGTAGACCTTCAAAGTGGCACAGGGCATTTAAAGGCATTTGAAGTTTATCTTAATGAGGTAAATGTAAAGGTAAAAATAACCTACAAATTCACACATGCCCAAACACAAACAATGACCCATCCCTTACAAATAAACACACAAGTGCTCTGCACGTTTTCTTTACCCCTGACAGACAGGAAAGAAGGATGGATACACTGCGCACAGGGTGGAGCCAAGAAATAAGGGAAGGGAGGAGAAAAAAAAGAAGAGAAAGAGGTGGGGTCTGAGATAGAAAGAAACCAAAAGAAAAATGGCTTTTGGAAAAATCAATTTGACTAAATAAGAGTGGCTCTATTAGGAGGGTGTTCTGTGTCCCCCCTATGCCCATGGGAAGGTGCCAGATATCCCATTAGGAAAAAAGGACCCCAGCGACATGATATGAATTAAAGATGAGGAAACCCTGTCATGCAACCTCCCCCACGAACGACTCTTCTTTATGTCCAGTCTGGGCATAATTATTGTCTGAAGAAGCAGGGCCCAGAGAGAAAGAGAAGGATCTGGGAGACACCTAAATACTGACCAAAGAGACAGCCAATCTCATATGAGACTGGACTTAGAGAACAGTGTGGACTGATATCACAGTTATGACATCATAAATGATGACTCATCACAACCTAGGGGGACACACCTTTTCTGTGATGTATGTAAAAAGATCAACATTTTCTAAATGAATTTTTATATAATCCATGCAACAATTAAAAAAAAGTTAGTATGGAACAAATATGGTAGAAGGTAGTCTTGGCAAATATATGCAGTTGGTCTCTGAGCAAATAATGCAGCGAGTTGACATTTGTAGGTTATTTTTAGGAAGAATAAGTGTGGGGGTTCTCCCTGACCTCCATATAGTTGTGATTAGCAAAATGTGTTCAAGGAACCATCTGCTGACCCCATTGGACACTCTCCCAAACCCTTTTAAGGGACGGTGAATTACCAAATTGATCCAGGGGCTTTTTGCCAGCTGATGCCTCATTTGGGGGAGGCAGTCTGAGGGAAGAATCACTTAAATATAATCACATCTCCACTACAGCTGCTATTTGGGTCAAAAACTCAAACATTGTTATCTAATGTGGTTTATAATGTAATGTGATGCACAGTGATCTAGTGAGCCCTTCGAAGGGCTTTAGAACTGTAAACTATGACTATAAACAATCCCTCCCATGCAGACTTGAGGAAGAGACCCAGAAAAGGGCTGAGGCTGAAAACAACCTGGTGCTTTTCCGCAAGGTACACACAACTTAGACTCAACACACGACTCCAATGTTAAGATCATTGTCCATAAATTTATTTGTATGTTACTGTAATGAGGGAAGTCTGTCTTGTCTTGTGCTCTTGTGTAATACTGACATCTTGTGGCCACCATGTGACACCAAGTAGCCCATTTATCACATTAAGCCAATGACAACCTTAGAGGAATCCCAACCAATGTTAAAAGGATATGTGAAGTTTTGGAATACTAAAAAGAGCTAATCATTCCATGGCTAGGATGTGGATGATGCCACTTTGTCTCGTCTTGACCTGGAAAGGAAGATTGAGTCTCTGATGGATGAGATTGAATTCCTCAAGAAGCTGCATGATGAGGTATGTTTTTACAGTTACCCAAACTATAACAATGTGACAACAAAGTTTAGAAGAATGCAAGAGATGATCTTGTCCCACTACTAATTTAAATTTAATTTTGCACCTCACAGGAAATCCAGGATGTGCAAGTAAGTGTGCAGAGCCAGCAGATGAAGATGGAGGTGGACAGCAGCTCCAGGCCTGACCTGACCGGTGCCCTGAGGGACATTAGGGCCCAGTATGAGAACATTGCCACCAAGAACATGCAGGAATCTGAAGAGTGGTACAAGTCCAAGGTACATGTGCGCACACACACACAATTAAACCTCACATTTAAACTATTGGACTGAAAACCACAATTTGCTTCATTTATTGGCTGTCCTAGCCATGCATTGAGATAATATATAATACACTACTCTTCAAGGCCGTAGCCATGGAGTCAAACATTGGGGGGGACGAATTACATTTTTTATGATAATTTCGGACAGCGTGCGTGGTTGCCTGTCGTAGCACATTTATATTTTTTTATGTAAATATATTGGGGGGGACATTTTGACCAGATTTTAATATTGGGATCCCCCCCAATATATATTATGATTACATTCTTGCTACTCTTAATCTAATTCTCAAGTTCTGTCCTCTTGCAGTTTGCTGATCTGACAGACTCAGCCAAACGTAACAACGATGCCATGAGGCAGTCCAAGCAGGAGTCCAACGAGTACAGGAGGCAGATCCAGTCGCTCAGCTGTGAGGTGGATGGCCTGAAGAGCACGGTGAGGCTTCACAAAACCCAACATTTTTTGGCACCTCTGTCACACAACTGCTTGTTTACGGTACAATGTGTGTTTATGTTTTGTTCAGAATGAGGCTCTGATGAGGCAGATGCGTGAGATGGAGGACCAGTTTGGCGTGGAAACTGGTAACTATCAGGACAGCGTGTGCCGTCTGGAGGAAGAGATCCGTCACCTGAAGGATGAGATGGCCCGCCATCTTAGAGAGTACCAAGACCTTCTCAACGTCAAGATGGCCTTGGACATTGAGATTGCCACCTACCGCAAGTTGCTGGAAGGAGAGGAAAGCAGGTGAGAGGAACATCTTGACTGTACAATCTTGCCAGTGGATTGGTTGTAGTTACTATATATGTGTAAGTGTTTTGATTGTCAAAGTAACAGTAATCCTTTGAAGTATTTAATGCCCTTACAGATTTAACTTTGACCTTAGAATAACAAATGTTTTACTCATGTTTATGATATCTATTAACATCCCATGTTTTGCCTCCCATCAGGATCACTGTTCCTATGTTCAATATGGGATCCATGAGTAACCGCAGTGGAGACAGGGGTAAAAGCTCTTGATGTTTTATTATTGTATTCAACTCTTGGTAATGCGAAAGTACAGGCTGAAACATCCTTTTTGTTTCTCCCCCATAGACTATGACCAAACTCCTGACACCCCTAGCAAGAAGACTGTGGTGATTAAGACTGTTGAGACTCGTGATGGAGAGGTAAGGCTCCATGAATAGTCAAATATGTTCCAAATGTGTTTGTGAAAAGAGATGTAATGGCACTTACAATTGTTTCTCTTTTGTCAGGTGGTGAAAGAGTCCAGGAAGGAGAAGGAGAGGGAGTCAGGCAGGAGTGACAGGAGTGACAGGGATGATAGGAGTGACAGGGATGACTAGGACAGTTAGGCACGTATTGCTGGTTCCAGACTCAGATGTAGCAATTATAAATGGTAATAATTGATGAAACAAAAGAGCAAGATGATTATGAAAAGATGTAAAAGCTGCACTCCTCAAAAGTTGCTCACTGCTCACTCTTTAACAAGTTATTTTCCTATACAGCAGATTATGTTGATGTGTTGAAACTTGAATAAACCTGAGACATTGTGACCTTGGTGCTACTTATAACAACAAATCTTTACTGAAAATAATAGTCAAACTATGTTGAGCAACCACTGGAGTAAACAGCTATTTCTTGATATACCAACTGAGGCCTTTATTTGCAGTACAATTCCTTAAAACCCATACAACCGCCAATTTGTAGACAACACAACAACACTTAAGGCTAAAGGTTTATTAGTGATAACTTAACTGAATGGTTTTGCGTACAAATGCTGCATTTGCAGTAAACAATAGATAGTGGTATTTGGGAGAGTAAGGTGAAGATATTCTCAGCTGTTTCAGTTTGACAGCTTTACGGAACCCTCCATTTAAAATGTCTCCAGAGTGGGAAAACCAGCAATGTGGGTACTTGACTTGAACAGTAAGAGACTACAGTAGCAACACCACATACTCTGCAACTCATCCCTTAAACTGAAAATTTTAAAGAAATGTGCTTTGCTATTATGTGAGGATGTGTGTTTTTGGCAGCCACTGAGCAATAGAATGAAATGTAAATGCAAATAAAGTCAACTGGAACTGAACTGTGTTTTCCTTGTTCTTTACCAGAATGGACTTAATGCATGTCCCAGCACACAGTGCTGATCTATGTGTGGCATGGTGCTTTGCACTGCCACCACACAGCAAGAATGTCCTGGTATTGGTACAGGGAGTCAGGTGGCTGAGCGGTTAGGGAATCGGGCTAGTAATCAGAAGGTCGCTGGTGCGATTCCTGGCCGTGCCAAATGACGTTGTGTCCATGGGTAAGGCACTTCACCCTACTTGCCTCGGGTGGAATGTCCCTGTACTTACTGTAAGTCGCTCTGGATAAGAGCGTCTGCTAAATGTCTAAATGGAGATGTAATAAATGGAAATGTATTGATTCCCACATAGCCCTCACGTTGGCACTGAGGGCTTTTCTGTGTGTGTGTTCATATGGGTTTCCTCCACAAAGAACCTTGGTACAAAAACATGCAGAGCAAGAACAGATTTCTCTCCTGCTCTGTCCCTGACTAAGACATGGGCATGAGCACTTGGAATAGGTGCCCACACCCCTGCTGCCCTCAGAGGAAGGACATCATGGATGGGAACATGCAGAGAACAACTTTCTCAGGTGAACACTCCTGCATGCGTGTGTGTTCTTAGTTTTGTTGCTTCCTGCACGCACACGTGTGTCACAATTGTGAGACAAATAAACATTTATTCTCCAAACACTTTTCATACCAACAGACTGCAGTTAATATTGAGATGGACTATTGCTACGTCCACGGAAATCTCTTAATGTGATTTACTGTTCGACACTCCATCAAGACCAAAATAAAAGAAGGAAGTTACAATTAAAGTCAAGTGCCGCAACTTCATTCCGGTGTCCATACATAACTAACAAGACTTAACCTGAACCAAGTTTGCACTTGTCATTTACATTTAGTCATTTAGCAGACACTCTTATCCAGAGCGACTTATAGTAAGTACAGGGACATTCCCCCTGAGGCAAGTAGGGTGAAGTGCCTTGCCCAAGGACACAACGTCATGTGGCACGGCGGGATATCGATCCCGCAACCTTCTGATTACTAGCCCGACTCC